>NC_047677.1:39690211-39897711 GCF_011762505.2 Arvicanthis niloticus
CGCTGGGTAATGGGGTAAGGCCTGTTTATGTGCTAACCCTATTTGAGCTCCACAACAGTTAACAGCATATGTTTTGTAGTAGGAAAACTAGAAAGCAAAGGGGCTATTATGTAATGCTGCCAAGGTTCAAAACCAGGCCTTTTGGCTCAATGTATTAACATATTATGGCCCTGCTGGTTTAGAAGGAGAAGTTTAAGATCAAAAGGTGCAGTATGATACCACCTGTGTATAAAGACAGTAAAATAGTACAGATCAGAATTCAAATATTTGCTTCTATTCATGAATTATGTCAAAGGATATTGATATTGAGGAGTGGAAAATAGCTTTATTTGGGGGGAAATGCAGGAAACTTAATATGTTGAAATGGTGATTTTTGAATTTTGGAGCATGCAAATTTTATTAGAAATGCACCCAGAGATTATCTATCTATCTATCTATCTATCTATCTATCTATCTATCTATCTATCTATCATCTATTTGAGATGGCTCTCACCATGTAGCTCTGGCTAGCCTGGAACTGCCTATATAGACCAGGCTAGCCTGTTTTCACAGAGATCATCCACCTCTACCTCCTGAGTGCTGAGATTAAAAACATGCACCACTATGTCTAGTGATTCAGAGATAAATTCTTTTTATTTTTTAAAGGATTTATGTATTTCATTTATAAGAGAACACTGTAGCTGTCTTCAGACACACCAGAAGAGGGCATTAGATCCCATTACAGATGGTTGTGAGCCACCATGTGGTTGCTGGGAATTGACTTCAGGACCTGTGGAAGAGAGCAGTCAGGGCTCTTAACCACTGAGCCATCTCTCCAGCCCCGGAGATAAATTCTTAAAAAGAAAACATCAAAGAAGAATGTTCTGGCTAGGTCTTGTCAGTTTGATCTAAGTTACTGTTATCTGGGAAGAGGAACTTCAGTTGAGAAAAACGTCTTTGCCAGATTGCCTATCGGCAAATCTATAGGGCATTTTCTTGATTAATGATTGATGTGGGAGGGGGCCAGTCTCACTGGGAAGTGGTGTGACCCTTAGGGAGGTGGTCCTGGATGATATAAGAAAGCAAGCTGATCAAGCATGAGGAGCAAGTCAACAATCTGTGTTTCTCCGATGCTTCTTTGCTTCAGTTCCTCTGAGTTCCTGCCCTGACTTCTCTCAGTGATGGAGTGTGTGACCCGGGAGTTGTAAGCCAAATAAACCCTTTCCTCCCCAGGTTGCTTTTGGTCATGGTGCTTTTTCACAGCAATAGAACCATTAACGTATTTTAAAAAGTAAAATAAAAACCACCCTGGAATTACATAAACATATAGAACTCTTTTTTTTTTTTTTTAACTTAATAATGCTAGTAGTCTCGTTTCCTTTAGTGGGTGGGGGCCGGTGCTGCTCATGTGCGAAAACATCAGGGGTGCCTGGCATGTGTATTTATCGCAACTGTCGGGTTCATTAAGAACTAAGTACTCAGCACACTGTAAACATAATATTTCGACCAGCGCGGACCTATTTGCTTACGAGGGAAAACCTGGGACCAGGAGCCCTGCTTCCTAAGGGACATCTTCCAGCACAAAGACTGCAGTTATACTAGTGGCACTGCCGACTACCAGAGCGCGTGCGCGGCCCAGAACCCAGCGCGGAGCGAGGAGGCGTGACAGCTGGCGCCTGCGCAGTAGCGGTCCAGGAGGCGACCGTGACAACGCATGCGCGGAGAGTAGAAGGCGTGGGGGCGGTGCCGATGGGTAAGGGGCGGGCGGAGGGCGGGAGCCGCAAGGGAGACAGGGCGGGCCGAGGGAGCGGCGCCGTGGGGTTGGCTGTTGCCCTGAGGCCGGACTCAACGGACCGGGCCGCGCCACCGGGCGAGCTCGCCGCCCGGCCCCAGCCCGGAGCCAGCGAGTGAGCGAGGCGGTGCCGCGCGGTAAGAGCCGGGGCAGGGTCTTCTCCGCTTGTGCCGCCGGCACGTTCGTCTCCTCAGCGCCGCCCGCGCGGCCAGGCCCGGGCGGCCCCGCAGACCCTGGCGGCCCCGCGCCTGCGCTCTCCCCCCCCCCGCCACCCCCCCAATCCCCAGCCATCCCGCGCCTGCGCCGTCTCCTGCCCAGGCGGACCTCACAGCTTGCCCCGCAGACCCCCGGGGAACCCAGGCTGGCGTGGTACCCAGCTAGTTGGGGGGCTCATCCCTGCGGAGAAGCTGGGTGCGACCCTCGTGCTTGCTTTCCCTGTGGTGTCGGGAGAGACGGGGCATTCGCCCTGGTCCCTTGCCCTGGGCTGGGACAGGTTGCCTCCCCATCTGGTGGATTGAGGGTGGGGAGCGGAGGACTCTCTCGAAGGCTGCGTCCTGCTGTGTTAGGACCTGGCTGTTCGAAGCTTGCCGTGTTCTTGGCTAATTATATCAGATTGGATGTGGACAATGCAGTGTGTTGTTGAAGAAATGCTTCATTCTTAGTAGCGGCTACATTGAAGCCATCCGTGTGTGTGTGTGTTGGTGGCGGTGGTGGTGGAGTGGAGATATCCCCAGAGAACACTAGAAAATAAATCAGTTTCTGGGTGGGCTTAGCCGCCTAAAACCAAACGAAAATTTCCGTCATCATTCAAATGCAGGCAACCTTGATTTTTTTTTCTTTTCATTACCTTGACGATAAGTCCTAAAGTGCGGCGAGGTGAAGGGGCACCTGCTTAAAGGAAAATTTGACTGTCATGGGAGAGAATCATAAGTTTTGGCCCACACCTGTAATCCCAGTACCCGGGAGGCTAAGGCAGGCAGAGTAAGACCTTGTCTCAAAATAAAACAAATCGCGGAGCCCGGGAAGGCTGCTTCTTGTCATTCAGGAGGGTAAATCTTGAGGTGAAATCAGCTGTGAATTGTAGGCAACGGCAGTTCTACTTAAAGGTTTGGAGTGAGGTACCAGCGTTGTTGCATAGACACTAAAAGGCACTGTTCGGTTGGTCCTCTTTCAATACACCAGGAATGGAAAGCGTTTGAAAAGCAATGGGTCTGTGTTGAATCCGGTACAGACTCTTTTTTTTTCTTCTTGTCCTTTCATTGTACTGGGATAATATAAGCAATTGACAATTGTAGTGTACTTGCGGATTGAGTCATATATGAATAACTTCATTCCCGACTTTAGTATTAAGGGCATGGACTATGGCTAGATAAATGTTTTTTAGCTAAGCTGTATCTACCCTCCAGCTCCTCTAGCCTCTTACCTTTCATTTAGAGATGGAGGTCCGACTAAGTATCCCAAACTAGGTATATTTCTCACTTTGTTGCCACACTGGCCTAGAACTTCAGTCTTGCTTTATTTAGCCTCTGGAGAAGCTAGAATTAATGAACAGGCCTTCAACACCCCGTTGGCCCAACCTCATCGTTTCTGTAAGTGATGTGAGTGTCAACAGATTTTAGTTATCTCCAGAGAGCCTCTAATGTCCTGTGTAACCAGGATAATTGTAATTTTTTTTCTTAATTAAAAAAATTGAAAGTAATATGTTTTATGTCCCAAAATATTCAAACCAATATAGAAGGGGATATGGAGAAAAAAGTATGTTGGTCTCGTTACATTTTTTTTTCCTATTGAGAAAGAGCGGATGCCCCTTTCCCTTTATCCCCCATTAAAAATGTCTCATTTTCCCTTTGAATCTGGTGTACATCAAACAGTGTTCTAACCTTTCGGAAATTCAGATAGCTTGAGAATGTTTTGTATGTTTGCCTGTGTACATTCCAGGTATGTAGGGATCTCCTTGACATTTTCATTAAGAAAGTGATTTTTGTATCATAGGAAAATCTGTGTGAAGGTGTCTTAAAGTATTAGTCAAACTATTAGTGTCAGATGCAGAGAATAATTATCGTTAAAGTGAAATTTGCTCAGGGTGTGTACCCACATTTTGTTTTCATGACAGCATGTGACTTGTGAAGCAGAAGTTCGCTTTCTGACTGACTTGACATAGCTCTTTGACCAGATGACTCGGGTATCGCAAAAGGTCAAAATTCCTGTGAGGGTTGGGTTTTCTTATATACAAGACTTGCTGAATAACCGTATGTCTATTTAAATTACATGTCTAGCTTGCACAAAGTGTTATTGCAGACATCTCACCTTGATAGAGGAATGATGGCAGTGTCAAGGGGTTGAGAGATTTTTCTTTTCTTTTTGTCTTTATGGCTTTGGGCAAGTAAGCTTTTCTGGATCTTTGTTTCTCCATTCTGTGCACACAGAAGAGCTTCAGAAACAATTTTAATATTAAAGAATCCTTTTCTAGAGTTTTCCACCAATGATGATATTGTAGTTTCCTTCTCAAAAATTTGGCTGCTGAGGCAGGCTGTGTAGTAAGTATGTCTGAGATGAATGAATCTGAGATACCCTGGGGTGAAGGAGTATTGAGTAGGTGTTTATGTTATAAGAAATACAAGGACAGTGTTGGGAGTTTTGATGACTCTGAAGGTATTCAGTTTAAAGGACCATTATTTCTAAAAAACAAACTAAACCAAAAAACACCCAGTTTCTTGGTGATAGAGGCTGAAGAGGTGACTCTGCAGCTAAGAGCATTTGTTGCTCTTACAGAGGACCTGGGTTTGGTTCCCAGCACCCGCAGACGTGGTGCCTCACCACCACCTGTAACTGCAGATACAAGGGGCCCGGCACCTTACATAGGCACCAAGCACGCTTGTGGTGCACATCCATCCATCCATGGAAAACACTTATCCACATAAATAAGTCTTAAAAAGTTTTACATTTCAGCATCTAGTTGGACATGGTTTTTACAAGCTTGTAGTTTCAGTTGTATTGGAGGTTGAGAAAGATTGCTTATGTCTATAGTTTGAGGCCAGTCTGAGCAATATAGGTAGGTAGGCTCTATTAAAAAAAAGATTATGCCGGGCGGTGGTGGCGCACGCCTTTAATCCCAGCACTTGGGAGGCAGAGGCAGGTGGATTTCTGAGTTCGAGGCTAGCCTGGTCTACAGAGTGAGTTCCAGGACAGCCAGGACTACACAGAGAAACCCTGTCTCGAAAAACCAAAAAAAAAAAAAAAAAAAAAAAAAAAAAAAAAAAAAAAAAAAAAAAAAAAAAAAGATTAAGCATCATTTATGATGGTGATACCAAATGATGATTTACGGTAATGGCAAATGGTAAATACGAGAGAACATGCTTACTGTGAATTTAGAATTGAAGAGCCTAAAGTCTTGTTTTGTTGTTACTGTTAGCGAGGTTAAGAAAAAAAATTTCTGGGCTGTTGCTTTTAAAAAGATTCAAATACAGCTGCCTGGCTTGCTGGTTCATGGGGTTCCAGGAGAGCCAAGACAACATAGAGAGACCCTGTCTCAAGAGCCAGAAAAGAAATGAAAGGAAAAGAAAGAAGGATTTAAATACATATTGTCAGGATTTTTGTTTGGTTTTGGTTTTGTTTGTATTTGTTTGTTTGTTTTGTTATTGTTGTTTGCTTGTTTTTGAGTTGGGATCTTTTGTTCAGGCTGTCCTTGAACCCATTGTGTAGCCAATGAGGACCTCAAACTTGATCCTTCTGCCTCATCTCTCAAATGATGGAATTATAGGTGTGGCACCATGTCCAGGTTTATGCAGTACTGGAGATTGAATGAAGGGATCTGTGTATATGACTTTATGGTCATTATTTATTACCACAAATAATGTAAAAAGCCATTAAAATTGATACTAAAATTGATACTAAGCATTTCCTGTCTTGGTTAGCCTTAAAATGAAGTTCTTGGGATGGGGGTTCAGTGGGTGAGTAAAGAGCTTAATGTACAAATATGAGGACTGGAGTTTGGATCTCCAGAATTCTCACAAAGCTGACATGGTAGCACATGCCTGTAATTGCTCTGCTGTAATGGGGAGGTCTGCAAAGACAGGCGGATGCCTAGAAGCTTGCTGGCCGGCTAGCTTGTAGTATGCAGCAGCATCTTCTATCTCAAGAGGAAGGACTGACACCCGAGTAGTCTTCAGGTGTTCACATATGCTATGTGTACATGCTGTCTGTGCTCAAGAATGCACATATACGTACTATACATGTTCACAAAGATCAGTGTGTGTATTCCTTACATTATATAAAATATCAGGAGTCTTTTATGCGTGTGCCTGCCTGTTTATATGTGTCATGTGCATAAAGCGCCCACTAGTAGAGATTGACAGGTCTCTGGAATTGTGTGCATATGCCAACAAAATAATACTAAAGGAAATTCCTGTTGTCACAGTTGTTAGTGCTGAATAGACTAGCTGCAAAGTAAAAACAAAGAAAACTCTCATCAGCTCAGAAGGTTTGCTTTTTGTTTTTTGTTCCTGTTTTTTCCTCAGTTGATTGATCTGAAACAACATGGTGATCAAGTCAGTCTCAGGGATGTAGCTTAATGTTCAACATCCCTAGTAATCTGGGAAGTGCAAATTAAAAGTTCACTGAGATACTGCCTCATCCTTGTCACTGGCTATTGAGAAATCTGTAACAAATTTTGGCATGGATATGGGGAAGAGGAACTCTTACTCATTGCTGGTGGGACTGCAAATCAATGTGGCCTTTGTGGTCCTTAGTTTGGGCATCCCTCTGTACTACTTCTGGAGACTTACCTAAGATATTCTATCAGGAATATTTGCACACCCATGTTGATTGCTGCTCTATTCACAATAGCAAGAAAATAGAAACAGCCTAAATATCTATTCACTGATGAGTGGATAATGAAAATATAGTAAATACATAGAATGGAATATTATTCAGCTGTAAATAAAAATGAAATCATGACATTTGCAGGAAGGTGAATGAACCAGGAAAGCATAATAAGTGAGATGACGATGAAAAACCCAAACCAGAAGTTCCTCCTCATATGCAGATCCTAGCGGGTGGTATGTTCATGTGTGTGCACAGAAGGTCCAAGTGTGGATTAGATCCACATGTTAAGAAGGGAGACTATTATTAGGTGACGAAGATGATGGGCAAAAGGAGGAAAGAGGATTGCAAGCTATTCTCTAGTTTCAACTCTGTCATAGGTGTGTGTGTGTGTGTGTGTGTCTGTGATTCGGCTTTCTATGTATTAAAACGGCAATAATCTATCATTCCAAAATGAGCTAATACGTGTTATTCTTTTGAGGCATCGTGATTTCTTTTTAATTCCATTGATTAGCACAATAGGATATGATTAGTTGCTGAGTTCATTGGTCCCATTGACCCACTTAGAAAAAAATGACTAAAATTTTTTTTTGTTATGGAGGTAAGGGTTTTATAACTGGACATTTTTCTGTTTTTTTCCATTCTGTTTAAAACTATTGTATCTTTCTATTTCAGTGTTATTTAAAATGTAAATTGTAGTGCTATTTATAAAGTATGGTTTTATGAGAACTTAAGCTTGGGGACGTAACTTAGTGATAGAATGCTTCCCTAGTGTGGACAAGGTCCTGGGTTCAAGCTCCAGCAACATAAAAATACGTAAATAAGGCTTAAAGTATTGAAGGGTGGGGGTGCTGAGAAGGGAGGCAGCTTTGATCAATAGCAAATACAGATGACTTTGGTGTTCATGAAGCTTTTGCAATTCATGGGTGTCTACTCTGCACTTATCCTCCAGAAATACAGTTATATGAACATACTGTTAAAAAAAAAAAACACTATGGGGAGAAGAGAAAAAAATGTTGGAGGGTCAAAATGTATCAAAAGGTCTATTTTGAAAGTCTTAAAATTGATGTAATCCCAGACTTGGCATTGTGTGGGGTCAACTGTAATACCAGCACTTGGGAAGTAGGAGATTGAAAGTTGTCCTCAGCAGCAAAGTGAGCTGAAGGTCAGTCTGGGCTACACGAGACTTGTCTTAAATAACTCAGTTAAGAAGTAAAAATTGGGTCTGGCAAGATGGCTTAGTGGTTAAGAGTACTTGTTCTTCCAGAGGATAGGGGTTGCACATGAGGTGCCATTTAGGAAGGGAGAGAAAAGAAAATTTGAGCTTTTAGGAATAGCTGTGACATTACTCTGTTGAGGGAAAGGCATATCAACAAGCATCCTTCACGACGGGCCAGGTAGTAAATGTTTAGTCATTATAAACTGTATAGTTTTGTAGCTAATCAGCTCTCACTGTAGTTCAAGATAGTCTTAAACACTATGTGACTGACTGTAACTGGGTTTCAGCAAAAGTTGGATTTTTCAGGTTAAAGTTGGATTTTACAGGTTTTTATGTCATAAAATAGTCTAGATTTTCTTTCTGTCTTAGGGTTTCATTACTGTGAAGGGACAACGTGACTAAGATGACTCTTATAAAGGAAAACATTTAGTTGGGGCTGGCTTTACAGGTTCAGAGATTCAGTCCATTATCATCACAGTGGGCAGCACGGCAGCATGTCCAGGCAGACATGGCACTAGAAGAGCTCGGAGCTCTATATTTTGATCTGTAGGAAACTGTCTTCTGCAGGCAGCCAGGAGGAGGGTCTGAATCACACTGGCCAGACTTGATCATATATATGAGACCTCAAAGTCCTGCCTCCATAGTGACACACTTCCTCTAACAAGGCCACACCTTCTAATAGTGCCACTTCCCATGGGCCAAGTGTGTTCAAACCACCACATTTTCAAGTCCTTCAATAACATAATTTGAGTTTGTGATGGTCTAGATTTGTCCTGCTCTTAGACATACTTAAGAATTTTAAGTTGCCGGCTGTTCGTTGCTATGTATGGAATTGTGACTGATTCTTGTACACCAGTCTTGTACTCTGAGATCTTGCTGTACTTAGATTACCCAGTAGTGTTTGCAGATTCTACTGGATATTCCATTCAGTGCTGTCTGTAAATATTGCCAGTTTTATGTCTTCCTCCTCAACTGGAATACTGTTCAGTTTGTGCTTGCCTTCCCCCCAACCCCCAACCCCTGGCTATTGCCTTTGGTACAAAGTAAAACAGAAGTGGGAAGAATGGGCTTACTTTCTTTTCTTTCCTCACACGGAGGGCCCCAGGTCTCCTGGAACTAGAGTTACAGACAGTTGTGACCAGCCATGTGCTTGTTGGAATTGGACCCAGGTCTTCTGGAAGAGCAGCCAGTGCTCTTAAGTGCTGAAACACTTCTCCAGCCCTTCAAATGTTTTATATGAGGGTAAAATACAGTTTTATGGCATTCAGCATGGCATTAACTATAGGCATTTCCTAGAATCAATATGTCAAGTTAAGGAGATTTTGTTATAGTCTTTTTTTTTTTTTTTTTGGCTTTTTGTTTTATTAAATCAAAAATGAAATTTAGACTTGTAATGTTTCTGATTTTGCTGAACTAATCTTACAGTAAGCTTACTTAATCTTAAGTAAGCTTTTCTTACTTAATTTGTAACATTGAATTACATTGAGTTTTGAATGTTAAAATTTGATTTGTGGGTTAAGTGTGGGATTTATTGGTGTGTATGTGTATATGTGAGGTTTGTGTTTTCATGTGTGTGTTTTTGAGAGAGAGAGAGAGAGAGAGAGAGAGAGAGAGAGAGAGAGAGAGAGAGAGAGATATGCCATAGTACACTAATGCCAGAGGATAACTTACAGGAATTGGTTCAGGTCATCAGGCTTGGCAGCAAGTTCCTTAATTCTCTAAGGAACTTAGAGCCAGCTTACTGGGCTCACTGGCCCTAATACACTCATTGGCTTTTGTGGTATTTTTGATATATCAAGACAGGGTTTCTCTCTGTAGGCCAAGCTGGCTTGAACTCAGAGATCTGCCTGCCTCTGCCTTCTCAGTATTGGGATTAATGGTGTATTAATAGGCCACCCTGCCTGGCCCTGATAGTCATTCTTGATGTGTATTTGTCTTGTTGAATTAAATTTGTTGGTTTTTCTCCCCCCTTTTGTGTTGCTATGACTCAAACCCACATGCAAGGCAAACCCTGGTACAATACCCTCAAGTCATAGTTTTCTGAAATTTTGTTTAGGACTTACTAATTCATTTCCTTAAGAGATTTTGGTTAGTATGGTTTCTTTTTCTCTGTTCTTTTTCCCATTTCTTTTGGTAATGCCTTTGCCAACAAGCTTACTTGTTAAAGTGAACTGGGAAATGCTTTGTAGTTTTCTTAAAGAACTTTATGGTTTGAATGTGTTCCCCAAGAAGAATGGCTTGGAAACAGTCCCCAGTCCTACAGTGTTAGGAGGTGAGGTGTTGTAGTGCTTGAGTCATGAAGAATTCACTCCTCCAAATGGATTAAATGACAGTTATAAAAGCCTGGAGGCTGTGCATTCAGAGTTCCTGCTGTCTCACAGGTCTGCCTTACATTTTCTGCCACAGGTGACCAACAAAAGGCCTCTCAACTGTGGGCCAAATTCTGTTGGCATGTTACCCAAGGAAGGCTTCCTGTTAGAGCAGCTCAGAACAAACTAGTTATAGAAAACTGATAACAAGAGGTTGGGCCGTTTCTATTATAAATACCTGGCAATATATATGCAGTTTAGGAACTGAGTGGAGGCTAGATGAATTTAGGGAAAAATCTTCATTTCTGTGAGTGGAACATCCCAGGCACCAAGCTACATTAGGGATTAGTTAAGTTGTCATCAGAATAGCACAGGGAAGTGTATTTAATGAGGTCATAGGTGGAGCTAAGGGATAAGGTATTGGAAACCTGAGCAAAGGCTGTAGTTCCCAGGTACAAACATGGTAGTGAATGCAGAACTTGAGGATGTGGCACATGAGTGGGCAAGGTGCAGGGTGATCTTATTGGGTAGTTGCTTACAGTGAGACAGAGAAGAGAAATGACAAAGATGGATTAACAAGAGGAGAATGAGAAGGTTTGGAAGGCTTTGAGACTAACCTTTACAAAAGCCTGGATCTGGATATTGGTTGGTGAACCTGGATCACATAGTGATGCCACCCTTTCAAGAGCCAAAATAAAGCCAGGTGGCTCACAGGTGTGGGCTCACAGTTGTGGTGGCAGCACTTTGGAGGCTGAGGAAGGACAATTCCTGTGAGTTCAAGGCCATTTCTGGGCTATGCAGTGAGTTCCAGACTAGCTTGGGCTACAGAATAGAACCCTGTCTCAGCAAATCAGCCAACAATTCAAACAATAACAACAAAACCCTAACAGTGAAGGTGTGTTAGAGAGAGAATACTGGGGATGTGACCCAGGGAACACTTGCTAAAAAGATTCATACAATTTGGAGAAAGTAGGTTGTATTTGTGGAAAACACAGAAGACCCTGAAGTCATCTGAGAAACTTTGAGACAAAGTCTTTGAGGGCTGTGTTTGCCAGGGAGGCTCTGTGGGACATTTGCTGTTGTGTGTTACTCTGGAGTCTGTTCCCTGGGCTGCAGTTCACTGTCTTGCTGTGCAGTGCTCCTTTGCCCCAGCTATGACACAAGCAGGTCTACATGCAACTCAGGGTGGCACTCTGAAAAGAGGAACCAGTAAGTCTTGGCGCTGCCTAATGGTGCAATTGTAGATGATGGGCATAGTTTAGTGCATAGGCTGGGGGGGGGGGGCCATAGAAGCCTCCATTGGATTTAAAGGATGTATCAGACACCCTTGGGTGAGATTTAAAGGATGTATCAGACACCCTGAGGGCCTAGGCAGGAATTTATTATGGAGTCTGTCCAGCACAAAGAGCCTTTCATAATGACACTGTCAGTGGAACTATGGAGTGAGGATGCTGTGGAGTCTCCAACACTATAGAACCCATTAGAGAGCAGCCACAAGGCTGCCTGGGAGCTCTGTGGCCTGGCCATTGCCCAGCAGAGCTTTAGGGGAAGTGCTGCTAGAAGCCCCTGTTATGTCCAAGGTGGGGTTAGGAGTCAAGAGATTAAGTACTTTCCCTGCTGACTTTTGAACTTGATGGGATCAGCTGCCCTACTTCTCAAACCTAGTCTCCTTTTGGAGATGAAAATACTTCTTCTATCATTATCCTACCATTGTATCTCCTCCCTATTTTCTGTTTTGAGAAGAGGTCTCACTATGTTGGCTGTATAACTCCCAAGTAGCTTTAAAATCATCCCCCTGCCTCTGCCTCCTTGGTGTTGAGATTACAGGTATGTGCTGCAATGCCCAGAGTCAGTGAAATAGTTTCTTCTGATTTTAGCTGTCTTTACATTTCATTCTAGAATTGGAAAAGATTCCATAGAATATAGGAAGTGGTTCCAGGTAGGGGAAATGTAGATCATACATTGGATTTCCTTCAAAAGTACTGACCATTTAGGTTATCTGTGTTCTCCCCTAAGGCCATCTCTTCTTTACCGAGCTTTTGTGTTCTGTGCTTCAGGAGATTGGTTTGTTTCATCTAAACTTTTGAACTTGTTGACTTAAAGTGAATCTTAGACATTGTATTTGTTGGCTTTTGCAGTTAGCCTTTCTTTGTTTTGCTTACTTTGAATATTACTGCTTTTCTTTAATATTGTTAAATTGGTTTATTTGTTCTCTCTCTCTCTCTCTCTCTCTCTCTCTCTCTGTGTGTGTGTGTCCTATCTTAAAAAATCAGTAGTTCAAAAAAGGAGGAGATCTGTATCAAATCAGAGAGTGGTGTTCAAAGGCCAATGGAGTGAGTCAGTGAGGGTGGAGTGGGTGAGTAAATGAGAAGAGAAGGGGAGAGACAGACAGACAGCCGCCAGGACAGAGAAAGGTAAGTATCAGAAATGACCCACAAGAGACAGGCAGCAGTAGACGCTGTGATAGCCAGGAGCAGGAGGGGCTTGCGCTTGGGATGGAGCAACAGTGGTTTTAGTTGTCTGGAAGAACTCCCAAAGCTTGTCTGTGTGAGCGAGCGAGTGAGTGAGTGAGGAGTGAGTGAGTGAGTGAGTGAGTGAGTGACTGAGTGAGTGAGTGAGGAGTGAGTGAGTGAGTGAGTGACTGAGTGACTGAGTGAGTGAGTGAGGAAGGAGTGAGCGAGTGGAGCTGTGCGTGTTTCTAGTGCCAGAGGAAAATGAAGGAATTAGAACAAAGGAGAGTTGCCTCACTTGTTGGGATGGGCAAAGGGTGTAAGGTTTATCACGTCACCATGTAGAGCTGTCTGTGCCTTTTGGTTTACACACAGTTTAATGTGGTCCTGGTAGATTCCATGTCATTTTGCTTTCTGACACATCCAGCTTGCTGCTGTTTCAGATTCTTAGTTCTCTATCCTGCTACTGAGATGAGCAGTTACAGAGTAAGTTATTGATACCTTATGACAGGTCACCACGTAGTGGAGTGACTAAGTGACCTGACTAATTAAGAGTTAGACTTTGATTCTGACTGCGTGTATTATTTCAGCAGTGCCTCAGGTGCTTCAGGTCATAGCTTTGACTTTCTGTTCCTCAAGTTCCTGGTTATGATTTTCATATATTGCTGAGAGGTATTTGGGGCACATGCTTTGTTTGCTTCCTTTATAGGGCCTGTGCATTCTAGGAGAGCTCTGTGGGAGGAATCTGCACATAACTGATCAACAGTTTCAAATCCACCATGTGGAATTCCCACAAGCACTCTAAGCTCAAGTCTGTTTCTTTTATGTAAACCAGCCAGTCTGCTTTCGTGTGGCCTGGGTCACACAGTGACTTCCACTTGGCATTATTCCTCCAGCCCCAGTGGTCCTCATCTTTTGCAGCCAGTCTCAAAAGGCCAGTTTCCTTTCCCACATCCCATTCCATGCCATCCAACCCAACTGTATGAAATACAGCACAAAGGATGTCGTTTTCCCAATTCACTGTCTCCCCTCCTCATGAACCCCAAATATTTGGGTTTAACTCTTAGCACTAACAGTAACTGCCAGGTGGCAGTTATGTGTACCACTGTGCCGGGGGGTTGGTTTAGACACAAATGTGCACATATATAAATTGATGTTCTTAATTAAAGGTGACTTGAGTTAATTTTATGAATGTCTTACTGTGCAAGTTTTTAACTCCCTGCCAAAAACCTGAGCATAAAGCCATGATTTGAAGGGTCTTGAATAAAGATTTTCTTTTTGTAAGTGTTAAGAGACCTTGGCAGAGGAGGGACTGGCCTGAGGAGACTCACAGTTTCTTGCGTTCTGGCAGTTTTAACTTTGGGAACCAATTTATTTTGGACTAAATCTGCAAAAATAATTTGTGTACTGTAGCCAGAAATTCTTTTAGACAATCTCTTTCCAGTCTTGTCACTTGTCTGGAATGCTAAGTATTATGAGCAGTTTAACGGTCTCCTCACAGCGTGCATTAAAGCAGAGGCAGCCAGGTGGGGTTTTACTTCTGTTGCTCTTTTAAAAGCAGTAAGGGAAGGAAACCGGGTATGTGGCTGTAGGTTTGAAAAGTCCAAGTTGCTTCTACTTGTTTCTCATGTCTCTTTGTGTTAAATCTTAGAAGAGGAGCCCCATTGTAAGTAAGTGTTCCTGTGCTAAAACACCGAGATAGAGTTGTGGTTAATGATCTTGTGAAAACTAGCTCATTTCTTGTAGCTTCTGCTTAGTTATGGATTAATGCAAAGAGCTGACTTTGAGTACCAGTTGCTGCATTCTATAGCCTCCGTGCCTTCCTCCTCTCTAGCCCACAGAGGAGTTCTGAGACTAAGTGTGCTAGCACTCGTACAGCATGGATCTTGCCCTCTCTGTCTGTCTGCTGTAATTTTTAAGTGACAATAGCAAAATCTAGCTGGCTGTGACTTTTTAAAAAAAAGTTGTAGCTTTTCTTTCCCACTTAGCCTTGATCTAGCTGCAGTCTGCTCTGGACTTGTCCTTCCCTGGAGCTAGCTTGACCCTGTTCACCGTCACCCCAGACACTGACTGGGGACTTCTGTTGATGAGTGTGCCTTTCTCCTGTGCCGTCACCTTCAGACTCCCTGTGGCCAGGCACACAGGAGGAAGCTGTGAGGGGAGGAGAATCTCATGAAGGTCATTTGTATAAATGTGTAAAGCATGTAAAATTACATGTTAAATGCATGTATGTTAGTAATAATTGCCCCAACTTTAGATGTAGAATAAAGTCTGGTCTTAAAAATAAAAAAAAAAATATTGTTAAAATAAAAATAAGCATTTAAAACTGGTCCTTCTTAGGTCAGTAAGCATTGAAGTTTCTGAATCAGGGTTAGACTTTGCCTGTGGGCTTGGACAAAGAAGAGAAATCATAGCCAAAGGTGCCTTACCCCTGTTTATCTCTCCTTTCTGTTTCAGGCACTCTGGCAACATGCCAGTTGCATGTATGTAGACTTCTGGTATGACAGGGAGGTCTTGGCCTTCCCTCCAAGGAATCCTTGACATTTGCTTTGGAGTCACACTTTACATCTACTTTTAAAGTGACTACCTTAGATGTATTGTCTGTGTGTAACAGTAGTCTGTGCGTGCGTGCGTGCGTGCGTGCGTGCGTGCGTGCGTGCGTGCGTGCATGCATGCATGCGTGCGTGCATGCGTGCTGGGCTGCAAGGTTGGCTCAGCAGTGAAGAGCACCTGCTGCTCATACAGAGGACCTGGGCTCACCCACACCCGTGCTCATCGTGGAGTCTGTAATACCAGTTGTAAGGGATCTGATGCCTTCTTCTGGTTTCCATAGACATTGCAAGCATGTGGTGGTACCCTTGCATTCGTATAGGCAAAACATCCAGACACATACAATACAGTACAGTACAATACAATACAATACATAAGGCCCTGAAAGATGGCTCAGCTGTTAAGATTACTGGCTGCTTTGCCAGAGGACCCAGGTTTCTTTCTCAGCACTCATATGTCTGTAACTCCAGTCCCAGGGGATCCAATGCCCTCCTCTGGCCTGTGAGGCACTGTATGTATTCTATGCATAGAATACACATAGGCAAAACACACAGAAAAGAAAAGAATTAAAAATCTTAAACCTTTGTTGAAGAATTTAGTATAGAACTAGTTTATTGCATTATGATTGACTTAATGAAAGTTTTTAAATTGGCTTTTCAAAATTAAGATTTTTTTTGTAGGCATCTGATTTTTATTAGATTGGCTGTTGGTTTTGATTCATTTGACACTGACTTACGCATAGCACCTTCCTTGACTTAAGAGTTCTCTTGACTGTGATTTCTTTCCAGTGTTTTAATCTGTTCTTAATTTACAATTTTAAGATGATATTTAAGTTCAGAGTTGTGAGATTATGGAAAGATGTATATAGATTGCTCAGGTCAAGACCTCTTGTAGATTTTTAGCAGGATAATGGTAGTCATAAGAATCACAGTTAATAAGCAATTACTTTCCAAAAACATGTTTTGAACACTCTGCTTTATAAACAAGGCTCACAGAGTTAGCCATTTACAGAGTGACAGACCTGGTCTCTTAATTATAATTTCTGTGGACTGCTTACCATGCATCTGCAGTGTTTCCTGGTTTGTAATTTTCAGTGAGAAAGAACTAGAGGCTAGTATTGTTTGTTGACGTCTGCATATTATATAGTATGTAATTTAATGTAAGTCAGAAGTAAAACAATCTTTAGTCATTCCTTATAAAGGAATCCTGGCTAGGCATATTATTGACACTCCTTTAATCCCAGCACTTAGGAACAGAGGCTGGTAGATTCAAAGCCAATCTGGGTGACATAAGGGGCTCCATAGTGAGACCCTGTCTCAAAGGGAATGGGGCTGGGGTGGTGGTGGTGAAGATTCTCTTACAAAGTATCTTTTCAGTTGCTGCCTTTAAAAGAGTTATTTTTGTTTTATGTGTATGGGAGCTTTGGTTTCTTTGGTATATCTGTACACTACCTGTGTGCCTGGTGCTATAGAGACTAGGTTCCCTGTCACACTCCCTGGGACTGTGGTCACAGATGGTTGTGGGCCACCATGTTGGTGCTGGGAATTGAACCTGAACCCGAGTCCCCTGGAAGAGCAAGAGCATCTAGTACTCTGAACTGCTGAGTTGTCTCTCTAGCTCCAAGATGCTGCCTTTTAAATCTTTATTTATTTTGAGGCAGTTTCATAGGTCATGCTGGTCTCACACATGCTGTGCAGTTGAAGATGACCTTGAACTGATTTTCCTGCCTCTGTCTCCCAAGTGCTGGGTTACAGGGATCCACCACTACTCCTGATGCTTTTATTTAAATCAGGCTTTAGTCATATTCAGGATATGCAGGATGTTCTATAAATTACAGTAGCTTCTGTCTATCAGATCTTCACTGTGGGCTGCTACCCTGATAAGTATGTTAGGTTTCTTATTCATTGAATCATCTTAGTATCCTATACAGTACATAGTGTTACCAACCCCATTTTGTGAATCAGGAAGCTAAACCTTGAAGAGTTGAGTAACCAGTCCCTGGATACAGATTCAATCTCAAGTAGTTATTAATTTTTAAAACTAAGCATGAAGGATTTGTTTTAAATCTTCTTCAGCATGGAAGATCTTAAGATAGCAGTTAAATTTAAATGCTTTAAAATACCAGTACATTTCTTTCCAGAGGTAAAATGATTATAATAGTGGAGGTTAGAGTTTAAAGGAACAGATAAAATCCCACTGTGACATAGAAAGTAGGTTTGAATGTTTCTATAGTGTCAAGAAAGGGTCCTGTCCCTCACTGATAGGCTGATGGCATCTACCAGCCAGGGACTGACCTCAGCACCTTCTTGGTCTCCAAGACGTCAGTGTCTTTGATTCAGAGTGGGTTCTCTTTGATGCAGCATGACAGGTAAGATAAATTCATAGGGTCCCATTGCATCAGTTCTAAAACTTGATTGGCATATCTTTTATGGGTTGATGGTTAGAGAGGGTGGGGCTTCTGAATCCTGGAAATAAACTATTCTCTCTAACCTTGGTTTGTTGCAACATCTTTGTAACCTTTGGGCCCTGGTGAGATAACTTTACAACTAGGATATAAATACTTTTTCTCATATTGGTTTGTGTGTGTTTTGTGTATCAGAAGTCTTTAAGCTAGGCTTGACTAATTCTTGTTTCTAAGAGAAGAATTTATAAAGGTAAGTGATTTACCCTAACAACTTATGGCAAAGCTAGAGCTTGAACCCTGGTCTCCTGACTCTATCTTATTTATTAAAACACTATTGTTACATTTAGTATGTGTATGAGTGTCTGTGTGTGCGCGTGTGCACACTTGCATGCACATATGGGCATGTGAAAGTCAGGATAACACATGGGAGTTGGTTCTTTTCTTCTACTTGGGTTGGCAGGCTACACTGTCTCACCAACTCTCACTTGTTATTACTATTGTTTTAAATAAAAAAAAAAATTGTCAGACTGAGTCTTGCTGTGTAGCTCACGCTGGACCAGAAACCCATGTAGCTTAGCTTGGCAATCTTCATGCTGATTGTACTTCAAGCCTATTGTACTTAACTAGGTCTGAGGCCCAGAGGAAGCCTATGTTGACACACCACAGATGTTATTGTTGCTTTGTCCTTATGTAACATTGTCAATAGTAGGTGAATATCTTAGTTACTTCTCTGTTGCTGTACCATGATCAAGACAACTTATAAAAGAAAGCACTTAACTGGGGGCTTGCTCACCAGTTTCAGATAGTGAGTTCATCAAGATGAGATGGCAGGCATGGAGGGAGGGAGGGAGGGAGGGAGGAAAAAGAGGAGGGAAGGAAGAAGGGTACAGAGAGAAGGTAAGAAAGAGGCTGGGTTTGGCTTGGGCTTCGTACCTTTTCTAATAAGGCTACACCTCCTGATCCTTCCCAAAATAGTTTCACAAGCTAGGGACCAGGCATTGAAACACCCGAGTCACTGGTGGCCATCCCACTCAGATAACTACAATGAATTACATTAAATTATGAGGATGTCTTACACAGATTCCTTACAATGCAGCTTCCCTTTTATTGCAGAGGTAATAATAGCATGCCAGGCAAGGATGGATGGATGAATGAGAGTGGCTGATCTTTAAGGGGCCCCAGGTTTGATTCCAGCACTCAGGTAGTGTCTTATAACTATCCTTAACTCCAGTTCCAGGGGATCCAACACGCTCTCTTGGCCTCCACAGGCATCAAGCACAAAAGTGGTGCACAGGCATGTATGTAGGCAATCACTCATATACATACAAAAAAAAAAAAAACTTTTCGAGAGATACAGGTGTGTTCAGAATGGTGCAGGAACTGGACCATTTGAAAGTTTCTTGTACTGAGCTGCTGTGAGGAGAGCACTCCCACAAAGAGATGCTTTATGGCAGTGTTTCTCAACCTGTGGGTCAAGATCCCTTGGGGGGTTTGAACAACCAGGGTCACTTGAGGCCATCTGCAGCTCAGATATTTACATTATGATTCATAACAGTAGCAAAATTATAGTTAGGAAGTAGCAACAAAAATATGGTTGTGGTGGTTACCACAATGTGAGGGACTGCATTAAAGGGTCGCAGCATTAGGAAGGCTGAGAATTGCTGCTTTGTGGCCTTCTCAGATACTGAGCACAGTCGAGTTGGAACAGTACTTTTGAGTGATACTTTGAGCTTAGATTAAGGCAGTGAAAAGAAGCAGCAGTAAGGGGATTCCCATTCCCATGCTCTGGTACCTGGGCTTATGCTCTGTGGCCCTTCACTCTGTCCTTTATAACAGCCCCAGGCAGATGAGATGTTTAGGGGATGCAGATTGCTTAGAACATGACTTCTTAACAATTGTGTTGCCACCTCCATGTGGGCTGCAGTACAGGGTTTCTGAATGTTCAAGGACACTTTGTTTCCGAGTCAGCAGTGCTTCCTAGCAGCACCAGCCTGAGCTGCATCCCACGATTTCACTGCAGCCTTGGCTAAACTGAAAAGGGTTTTGGACAACTTTTGTTGGCAGAGAGATTTCAAGACAGCCTAATATTGTCTCTGTCCTGTGGTTATTACCGATCACTCAGGCAGATCTACATTGAGAAAGAAGAAACTATAGAATGTACAGTTTGAGGAGAAAAGGAGCACCTGGAAATTAGATGTTGGAACTAAGGTGTGTGTTGAAAGATAAACCTGATGTTAAAGGGAGTGGTGCCCTCCGGGCAAAGATGCCACCCAGCTAATCCTGAGACTTGTGAAAGGAAAAAGTCTGAGGGATTTCCTCCACCTAAAAAGCAACTACAGAGGAACACTTATGCAAATGTAATTCAAGGAGGGGCCAGGTTCCATCTAAAGTAAATTGTCAGATTTGGCAGTTTCAGGCAGTGATTCTGACTTCTGAGCCCTGAAGGATAGAGGAGTAAAGGGGTTGTGGAATCTTCTCCCATGGTTAAGGAGAGCTGTATAGACAGACATGTGGTGGTGGAGGCCCTGAGAGGCCATTTTGTGAAGATGTGAAAGTCATGCCTGGATTGTGTTAGGGGCCACAGAATGGGGGAGGTTTGAGAGCCATGAGATGCAAGCCAGGGCAGGCAGATTGAAAACAGGTGCAGGGATGCTCACAGGACGACTGAGGTGGGGTGGGGACACAAGACAGAAGTGTGTGTTAGCAATGCTGGGAGGGAAGAGCTAGCCACAGAAGCCTTTTGACACTGGACACGACCACAGGATTTGGAGCTTGCCCTTATGGAAACTGTCCAGCACATGATATAAGGTGTTCTGTTTACTGAATGGATTAGGACACACATTATAAATCTGTAAAGTATTATGCTTCTATAAGTGAATTGAAAGATTTTCAACATTTTTGTTTTGTTATTGAGACACCTGTCTTTCGGATACTTTTATCATGTAATGGAGATTTTCAGAAACAATTTCTAAAGAGCTGCTTTCCAATTTTCTTTTCAACCTCTTCTATTCTTCCCACAGGTTTGGCTGTAAATGCATCACCAAGAGGCAGCCCAGAATGAAGAAAGCAAACAGGAGTGTTGGCTCAGTGCCTAAGGTGTCTGGGATAAGCAAACTGCAAACAGTAGAGAAAAGCAAGCCTGAGAACAGCTCTTCAGCACCCACAGGAGGCAAACCTGTAAAGCCTGGGGCAGCAGCAGCCTTGTCAAAGGTATTCACACAGGAGTATTTGAATATGCAGTGGATTTTAGGCATGTATTTTAATATGTTGAGTTTATTAAATGAGTATTATTTGGGGTTCACTCTCTGCTAGTACTAGGAACACAGTCTTTGAAGAGATCTTTCAGCAGGGTGACCTTAATTGGTGTTTAGGTCTATCTGTATGAATGAAACTAATAGTAGGCTCTGCATGAAGAAAATAACCAAGTGCTTGCTGTATACAGGGAGTCATGTACAGGTGAGCCAGAGGTAGAGTCTGCCTTCAGGGAATCTGAGGAATGGATGGCGGCCGAGAGATGCAGTAGTTGTACATGGACCACCTGTGTAACATGTCAGATGCCCAAGGGACAGTAGGCAGTATGGACAGTGCATACTGTTCCTAGATCAGGAAGGCTCTGAAACGAGCAGATGAGCCACCTGTTAAAGGATGACTGGCTCTCACATTCCTGTGACTTGTTGGCAGTAGTTTTTGTCCTGTGACACACACTTTTACAGCGTGAATTTCTTTCTTTCTTTGTTTTTGTTTTTTTTTGGGGGGTGGGGTGGGGCCAGGGTTTCTCTGCATAGCCCTGTAGTTTCTGGCTGTACTGAAACTCTCTGTAGATCAGGCTGGCCTTGACCTTAGAAGTCTGCTTGCCTCTGCTTCCTGAGTGCTGGGGTTAAAGGTGTGTACCACGGGGCTAGGGAAATGGCTCAGTGGTGAAGAGCACTGACTGCTCTTCCAGAGGACCAGAGTTCAATTCCCAGCAACCACATGGTGGCTCACAACTGTGTATAACCCTAGTTCCAGGGATCAAGACATCCTCTTCTGGCTTCTATGGGTACCAGGCACATAAGTGGTACACAGATATGTATATAGACAAAATGCTCATATATAAAAAATGGGTGCCACAATGCCTAAATTTCTGTTCTTTTCAACAGCTGATCCAATATTAGTTATAGTTAACATTGGGGGGTTTAATTCAGTAAGAGCATAGGTAATTTTCTTTAGAGACTATATTCTTTTTTAGTGTAGAATTGTCATTAGACCAGAGTCTTTGGTGTCAGAGAGATGAGAACATGGCTTTGAAGGGCTATGGCCATAATTAAAAGAGAGATTACAAGTGGACAGCACAGGTCAAGGACTTAGTACATGGCAGGTGGCAGCAGGGTTTGTTGTTGTTGTTAAGTTTGAATCTTTTTAGTCCAGGATTGATTTGATTTGTGGAACATAGCAGTTTTCCAGGGGTGTTCTGACCCTTAATGTGTTCTGACCCTTGATGTGTTCTGTACTGGTTTGGGCCGTTGAGAGAATCAGATTGCTGTCTGTCTGTCTGTCTTGCACATGAGCATACATGTGTGTACCTCCGTGCCACAGGTGGGAGTGAGAGAGGGCTGAACTCAGGTTGTCGGCCTTGGTGTCCAGCGTCTTTGCCTGCTGAACCATTGTCCTCCACCTCTACTTTTTAGAGTGTCTTTTTGTTGTTGTTTTGAGACAGGGTCTTGCTGGCCTCAGGCTCCCTGTAGTCTTCCTCTCTCACCTTCCCAAGTGCCCGGGTTACAAGTGCATACCACCACATGCAACTCTTAATTCAGTGTTTGATGTCCTTGCATACAGATCCACACAGTCTTCAGCCCTTTCAGCTTAAAATCTTATTTACTTGATATTTGTGTTGGTATTTGGGGTAGAAACTGATGACACAGAAACCAGGAGCTGGTGTCGGCTAGTCTGACAGGGAGAAACAAAGCGTGGCCTGAATTCTCCAACAACTTTTTTTTCCCAGGCAGGGGATTTTAGATTGCAGATTAATTTATTTTAAAAGCACTTCAGAAGAATAGCTTCTGAGGGGCTTCCATGTATGTTCTGAAAGATCTAGCAGGAAATGCTGTTTTGTATTTCAGAGTTGTTAAAACTGAACCTGTGCTGATTCAGTGGGTGTGGGGGCCCTCATTTTTTCCCCTACTATATCTGTGATGAGTGGCTAGTTGTCATCCTGTGGCCTGGAGAATGGGGCCAGCAATGACCTTTGCCCTACTTCTGCTATTCTGAATCAACCCGGTGAAGTGTTACCTTAGTGGCGGTGCTGTGGCTCTTTCATGTCAGACAGATGACATGTTCTGACCTAACTGGTTACTTAGTTGCTGGTGCTGTCTTCAGAGTGGAGTACCTGTGTGACAGGTGACCTGTTGTTTATGTGACTGGAAGAACAGGTTGAAGTGTTGGTGTTGGATGTGTACCCTGCTTGCCTTCTGTGGGCTCTGTGTCAGATCTACTTTGGTATGTACACTGAGTAGGCATGGCGCATCTGAGGTGTGGATCTGGAGTTGCTGGCAGTTTGGTCTTGAACAGTGAGTACTTTTCCCTTGTGAAGCAAAACTGTTTCCCTGCTCATGGCAGCACGCTTGTGTCAGCGCACGCACACAGCAGCTGTTCCTACTTGAGGCTTTGTTCTATTAGCAGGTGTGTGGAAGTGTACGTGCCTGTGTGTTGAGGAGGGCGCAGGCAGATTTGGAGTAAGGAGGATCAGCTGTCACACTCCTGGGAACACTCTGCCTCAACTGGATCAGTTACTGTAACTAAGAAGAAAGCTGTTGTTGATTTGAAATTGAAGAAGTGACAGGAAAGAAAAAGTAAACATAAGCAAAAAAAGAAAAAAGAAACCATTAAAGAAGGGCTTTTGAGGCTTGGGCTCTTGGAATTCAACTCAGTGGTGGACTGCTCACCCCGAGGGTGCTATGCCTAAGGGCTATCTCTAGCACTTCTAAGAGAGAAGATGTAGAGGTCTCTGACTGGTTACGTTTGGTTTTCAGAGTTACTGCAGTTCACTGTCTGGCACAGACCTCCCACGACTTTCATTCCTGTAACTATAATGGAGCATTGATGGATGCCAGGACAAATGAAGTGTTGTTTTTAATAATTTGCACATCATTATGTACATACTTCCTCTTGGCAAACTTCTGTCATTTGATCACAACTCGCATGACCCCTTTCTCACAGTGTCAAGGGTAAAATCACTTGAACTTTTCTAGTGTCTCCTTTCACATGCCAGTTGTAGTTAGAGTTTGGAGAAGGATGTCTGTGACACAGAGCTCCAGTCACATAGGAGATGTGGTGGCGGGCAGTGGGCAGTTAGAGCTCTCCTCAGTGAGATGGAGGAAGGCCGTTTTCACACTTGTCTGTGCTGAGGTGGGCTCTGTGCCGGCTTCTTCCAGTGCGTATTCTGATCAGTTAGTCGTAGTCCCTGACGAAGCAACAGACTTCCCATTATACTGACCAGCATTGTTTTGTTGTTGTTTTGTTTTGTAAAAATTGATGGATGGGAACGAGTAAGATTCAGTTAAATAACTGACAGTACTCTGTAATTATTTCTGATCATACTTTTCTATGATTTTTTAGTACAAAAGTTAGTTAACAGGGTTATAGCTTAAGTGATAGGTGTTTGTGTAGTATGGAAAAGGCCCTGGGTGGATCCTTAATGTAATACACACACACACACACACACACACACACACACACACACACATGTGCGCACACACATGCATGTGCACACACATACACACGTGCACTTGAACAGGCATATACAGGAATGCACACACAGGATAGGACAGGGGAGAGAGAAAAAGTTAACAGTGTGACAGTTCATCTCTGAAATGTAAAATGTGGAAAGTGATCTTATAATTTGAGGAAAATATGCAGTCTGGAAAATTTAGACTTGACCATGAGATATATGTAGCACTATGTAGGATTTCACTCTGTGTGTGCAGGCTTTTTGCCAAATTAATTGAATCTTGCATTTGTTGTCAATTTCATATCTTTGGGATGTTGTTGATAGGGGCTATCTATGGGAATATATATCCATTTACAGCATCTTGTAGCAAATTGGAAGCCATGGGAAACCCAGCAGTGAGTGTACAGTATTTACAAGGCAAGCTGGAGAACACAGCCGGGCTCGTTGGGGGATGTTCTTACATGGTTGCGTAGTTTCATTGGCAGATGCTTTTGAAGCACTTGGTACATCATTGTACAGTGACTGTACCCTGCAGCCACCACCCAGGTCACGAAACAACATCCCTGCTTCTCAGAAGCTTCTCTGGTGCCTCTTCAGAAGTGACTACTGCCCTAGACTTCAGCACCAGAAACTAATTTTCTAATTGTGTTTTTTATATGAATGTAACTATAAATATGTTTTTACTATGTATGTTGGGTGTTTTACCCACACTGTTGGAAACAACAGAAGTTACTTGTTGCTGATTAGTAATCCATGTAATTACTAAACCTTAGCTTACTCATCTGGCAGATTGTTGAGTGACTTTCAGACTTAAGATCATATTGCTAAGAGCATTCTTTTATTTTTATTTATTTATTTACATTTCCAGCAAAGTTTCCCCTCCCTCCTCTCCTTCCACCTTCACTCCCTCTCCTCTTACTCCTCTCCATCCACTCTTTCTCTACTTCTCTTCAGAAAGCAGGAGGCCTCACATGGATATCAGTCTTCCCTGCCATATCAAGTTGCTTTAAGACATGGCACACCCTTTCCTATTGAGGTTAGACAAAACAGCCCAATAGGAGGAAAGGGGTCCAGAGGCAGGCCCCTGGTGTTAGAAGTCCCACTAAACTACACAACTGTAACGTATATGCAGAGGGCCTAGCTCAGTCCCATGACTGCTTTCTGGTTGGCTGTTCAGTCTCTGTGAGCCCCTGTGGGTCCAGGCTAGTTGATTCTATAGGTTTTCTTGTGGTGTCTTTGACCCCTCTGGCTCCTGCAATCCTTCCTCCCCCTCTTCCACAGGATTGCCCAAGCTCTGCTTACTGCTTGGCTGTGGGTCTGCATCTGTTTCCATTGGCTGCTGGGAGAGGCCTGTCTGATGGTGATTATGCTAGGCTGTTAGGAGCATTCTTATGGAGATCCTTATTAACTTTGTGTCTTATTTCTCTTAGCCCACTAACCAGAGCATGATCACTGTGCTGGATTGTAATAGGTTGGTTAAGTTGTTCAAGCGTGGATAGCATTTTGCCCTCCTGGGTGCTATAGTGCTTGGCTACATAGTTACTCTTATTTTAACCATTCAGAGTGATTAAAGGGTTGTGCAATAGGTATGATTTACATGTGTTGTGCTCTGAATGAGTTGGAGCACCGTCAGTGTGTGCTTTGTTCCTTGGTTTAGAGATAGTCTTTCTGTGTTACCAAGGCTTTAAAATCCTGGTCTCAAAGGCTCATACCACCATGCCTGGCTCTATTCTTTTTTTTTTTTTTCTAATTTATTTTACCTCATGTTTATGATTGCTTTGCCTGCATGTATATCTGTGCACCACATGCATTCCTGGTGTCTAGCAGTGAACCTCCATGTGGGTGCTAGGAGTTGAACTCAAGTCAACAAGTGCTCTTAACCACTGGGCCAACTCTTAAGCCCTCCACAGTGTACTCTTTACTAAGAATCATCACATACTAATTTTTATTATGGTTTCACCATGTCCTCCTATATGCATGTGCACACACACATACACACACACACACACTTTTTCTTAAACTATTTAATTGTAAACAGTAATGGTCCTTTATTGGTAAATATTTGTATTTTCTAGAAAACACAAGCATTCTCTTTTATAGCTATAGTACAATTACAGAACTGGCCATTATAAACTGTACTGTTTAGCTGGCAGATAGGCTCATTAGGTTTACTGATGGCAATCATGTTCAATACCACAATTAGAATATCTTTTCTCTTTTAAAAAAATGCTATTATTTTGTGTATAAAGGTGTGTTAAAAGCAAGTGCTCTTATCTGCTGGCTGTCTCCGGCCCTATACTTAACATTTTAAAACATTTTCTGCCTTCGTTACTGCTGTGATGAAACACTATGACCAAATCAAGTTAGGGAGGAAAGGGTTTGTTCGGCTACACTTTCCCATCACAGTCCATCACTGAAGGAAGCCAGGACGGGAACTCAAGCAGGGCAGGGACCTGGAGGCAGGAGCGGATGCAGAGGTCATGGAGGGATGCTCTTTCCTGGCTTGCTCAGCCTGCTTTCTTATAGAACCAGGGATGGCACCACCCACAATGGGCTGGGCCCTCCCACATCAGTTGCTAATTAAGAAGATGCCCTGCAGGTTTACCTATAGCCCAGTTTTTATGGAGACACTTTCTTGATAGAGGCTTCCTCCTCGCAGATGATTAGCATGTGTCAAGTTGACATAAACTATTAGCACATTCCTTTTTTATACAAAGGGCATGGCATCATCTTTTGTGCTTTGCTTATTTACTTGATGTACTCTAGAAATTTCTATATTGATTTTTATATTGCATTGTGTGTGTGTGTGTGTGTGTGTGTGTGTAGGTGTGTAGGTGTGTAGGTGTGTAGGTCAGAGAACAACTGTGGGAGTCAGTTCTTGCCAGCACACATGGCAGAAGTTGAACTCAGGGCTTCAGGCTCGGTGGCGAGTGAGCCGTCTCACCAGCCTTCTATACCACTATACTGAGTTTTTTCTTTTTGTAGCTGTATAACACACTGCATGTATACCAATGCAGTTTACACTATCCTTCTCAAATGAATGTGTTATCACACTTTTTCTGTTTTTGCCAGCATGGTAGGTAGCAAGTATTTCATCATCTGGTTTCTTTTCTTTCCTTCCTCTTCCTTTTTAAAAATTTATTAATTTGTTTTGACTGTGATATGGATTTTAGAACTTTTCCTAAACTAAAGTTTTAAGATTTTTATGTACTTAAGTTGATCAAGTCTTTGTTTTATGATTTCAGAATTTTTGGTTGTACTTAGAAACACATACTTTATTTTTGATATGGTATTAAACACTTTGAACTCATTTTTTCTCTACTTTGTAAATTCATGGTTGACCTAGCATGATTTCCTATAAAACCTGTTTTCTGCATTAATTTTTCAGCTGCAATTCTCTTTTTATATAGTTCCTTTATAGAATTATTTTGAATATCATTATAATTTTGTTGTTTTGTTACAGGATTTCTTTAGAGCCTTGGCTGTCCTGGAACTCACTATGTAGACCAGGCTGGCTTTGAACTCACAGAGATCCACCTGCCTCTGCCTCCTAAGTGCTGGGATTAAAAGTGTGTGCCCCCACTCACTATTATTGAGGTGCTAAGAGTGTAACCCAGAACCTCATATATGCTAGATAAGAGCTCTCCTGCTGAGCTGCAGCCTTGATTTTGGATTCTTATTCTGGCATACTGATTTCTTTCTTGTGAATACTGTGTGATTACAATTGTGATTTGGTATCCCAGTATATATTTGACTTTGCCATTACTCAAAGGCTGGGATTAAGCTCCCTTTCACATGAGTTAAAGAAAATATTTAACATAACAAGGGAAAAATTAGTTTGAAAATATGATTTGAAAATAGAAAATATTACATTTATATAATTGTTAATTTTAGATTGATGGGCTAGGGAACCTGAGATTTAAAGGTATTTTGTACCAGAGTTGATGGCTACTTTTGACCAGCTGAGACAAGTCAAAAGAATGCACATATTTTATGGTTAATGTCATTTCTCCCTTTCTCTGTACCCTATTGTGTATTTTAGGTGTCAAACATATGACAACCCTTAATTTTCAGAGTTTAATTCTGTGTAAATGTTTAAAGAAACTCATTCTCTTTCTATTTTTAGCTTTAAAAAGTTTTATGAGTGTTTTGCTTGAATGTATGTCTGTGTACTACATGTGTGTCTGGTACACACAGAGGCCAGAAGAGGGTTTCAGATCCTCTGGAACTGGAATTACAGATGGTTGTGAGCCACCATGTAGTTGCTGGGAATCAAAGCTAGGTCCTCTGACAGTGCTCTTAACCACTGAGCCGTGTCTTCAGTCCCTTCTTAACTCTTTATTTCAGTGTTGGAATCAAACCCAGGGCTGTGAGTGTGCTGTGGTAGGTGAGCATTCTGTGACTTAGCTTCATCCCTAAGTCTTCTGACTCTTTTTAAAGAAGCTATTTCACCTTTCTGCACTACTAGAATACAGCTTTCCAGTTGATTAGGAAATGATGCGCTGCTTTTCCAGAGCCTTGGGTTCAGTAGCCAACACTCACCCGATGACTGACTCACACCATCTGTAACTCTAGTGCCAGGCGATCCAATGCTGCCTTCTGACCTTTGTGGACACTAAGCTCAAATGTGGTGCATATAAGCAGGAAAAATACTCATCACATAAAATAAAATTTAAAAAAATACAAAAAATTGAATGATGAACAGACATTCCATATGGATCCTTGATATTGAAAACCGGAAGAAAGTTTAGAAGTTAGTCACATGTGGAGCATTTTAACTTGTAGAAGTGAATTCATTATGATTATTTAACAGTATTGCTTCAGTCAGCTAATGTATGCCTCCACCTTAAGTGGAGAAAAACTTTGAGTTCTTTTATTTAAAAGGTTTTTTTTTTTTTTTTTTTTTTTTTTTTCCTTGATCTTGGAGGTGGTTGGTAAGAGCATTTGCTTCTGGGCCTGGCCACCTGTATTTGATCCCCAGGACCCACACAGTGGGAGGAGGGAATAGGCTCCTGGAAGTTGCCCTCTGCCCTCCACCTGTGCACTGTGTTCCACTTAGTACAAGAAGGCGCATACTTACACGTGCACACATACTAAATAAGTAAGTAAACCCAGAAGCAAAGTGACAGCAAGGAGTTTTCTTCTATAGGCTTTTAACTCCTGGTGCTCTAATAAAGAAGTACAAATGTCTCTCGTAGTTACTTTCTGTTGCTGCAATTAGACACCATGACCAAGGCAACTTACAAAAGAGTTTATTTTTGGCTTCATTTTAAAGTAATGAAGATTTACTTGACTCTTAGTGACAATTTTTAGAACTTACAACAGTGTAGGCTGTCCTCATTGTTGCCTGTGTCGTTTCATTAAGGTCACCCCTGTTCATGAGTCATGTCCTAAACGAAAGTTTAATAAGGGCGACACCTTCCTGCCTTCCTGCATGTGGCACACGTGAGCACACAGCAGGCATCCATAGTCTTTATTGTGTGTGTGCTTTGGTGTCTTAGGAAGACTAGCATGGTTTCCTGTAACTATAGAGAGGTCTTGTGTCTGATTCTGTAGCACAGTGACACACTCCCTGTCTATTAAATGTCAGGAAGTTTTACCAGAGTTCTTCAGTGTAAAAGTCAAGAACCCTCCTTAGTCCTCAGATACTTAACCCTGCTTCCCATAGTCAATGTGTGTTTATTTTCTCTTGCTTCTAGACCAAGAGCAATGATGACCTTTTAGCTGGAATGGCTGGAGGAGTAAACGTGACTAATGGTGTCAAAGCCAAGAAAAGCACCTCTTCATCCGCAGCGCCTTCAGCTCCTGCCCCTGCCATGACCATCTCGGAGAACAAGTCCAAGAGTAGCACAGGTGCGGCCTCCTCAGTCCTGTGCTCATCACTTTGGCTCGTGCTAGGCTTTCCTAGCCTAGGGTCCCCACTGTCCCCACCTCTTCCCTGCCCTTTCCTCTCATTCCAGATCAGACTCCACTATTAGGTCTAATGGTCATGTAGTGTGATTGACAAGAGTGGGTGTTTCCGTCCTTACTCTTTGTCAGTGGTATTTTACTTGATCCTCAGCATAGGAACTTTTGAAGTATAGACTGTCTGTTCCTCATTGTAGATTTGAGATAACTATGCTGAGGCTTAGCCTAATAGCCTTGCTAAAGGCCATCTGTTCATTTACTTGATAGAAGTTTCTTGGAAACTCATTTTGTACCAGGCTATAAAGGTACAAACCTGGTGGTGGAACATGGTTTGAGCCTTCACTATGTCACTTCCAAGTCCTGCTCACATTTAACTAATGCCCTACTCACAGGGCAGGGGCCTTGAGATGAAACACTCTAGAGCCAGCACCTCTTTTATGGCTGAGCCGGGGCCATTCCAGGGTGCACAAGTGGTTTCCTGTTGTGTTGCATCCAACCTCAGACTTCATTTATTACCTCCTAGGATTAGATATTCCAGTTCAGATTTGTATGTCCGAGTGGGTTTACACAACAGATACTTACTATTTTATAGTCTGTGAGTCAAAGTATTGGCAGTTGCGTTTTCTCCTGAGGTCTCCCTGTCTCGCATTTGGCTGCTTCCTCAATGTCTCCCCACAATGTGTCCCTCTGCTTTTGCTCTAATTCCCTTTTTATAGACATAAATCACACCGGATAAGAGCCACTCTAACACCTTGTCTTAGTCAGTCTTCTGTTGTTGTGAAGAGACACCATGACCATGGAACTACTTACAAAAGAAAACATTTAATTGAGACTTGCTTACAGTTTCAGAGGTTCAGTCCATTATCATCAACATGCAGGAAGCATGGTGGCCTGCAGGCAGACATGGTGCTGGAGTAGTAGCTGAGAGTTCCACATCTGGACCAGCAGGCAGCAGGGAGAGAGACACTGTCCAAGCTTGGGCTTTTGGGACCTCAAAGCCCTCCCCTAGTGATGACACACTTCCTCCAACAAGTGCCACTCCCTAAGCACTTAAATTATGAAGCTATGGGAGCCGTTTTCATTCAAACAACACGCATCTCTATGTGAATTGAATCGATTGATTGAATTACTGTGTCTGCAATACAATCACATTCTAGGGGCCAGGGATAGACATATACCTTTCAGGGGACCTGGTTCAACCCCTGCAGCATCCTTGTTCTTCAGTTGATTGGCTGTCTCATTCTCCCTTCCTGAGGATACCCTGAGGCCATTTGACTTTAGTGTCTAAGTGAGGCTGCTCATCTGCTTTGAGCTATTCTGCTTCTTAGCTAGTTCACTTACCAGCAAGGTTGCTGCTCTTTTCCATTTTGTCTGTCCTTCTATTCCTCTGTGTATCTTTCTCTTTCCTTACCTTCTGTGGCTTAGTCGATCTTGATGTCTGTTCCTTTTGTTGTTCAGTCATCCACAGTTTATTGTTTTAAATGAGAAGGGCCTTTTGTGTTGGTGAGAATGACCAAACCAGTCCTAATGTTGTGGAAGGCTATACCTCCTCTTCCTCCTTGGCTATCCTTTTATATTGTTTCCCCGTCTCCTTTTCTCTGCCATTGAAATTTGCCACAGGCCTTCTGTCCACTTCATCGGTGTCGTCATTGCCAAGTACAGGCTGCTTCCTTTCTCACTAGTGCATAGGACAACTTTGTATCAGTCAGGGTTCTCTACAGAAGCTGAATGGATAAAATGAATATGTATAAATAATACAATACAATACAAACATGTGTTTTTGTATAAGAGCTTATTAGAATGGCTTACAGGCTGTGCTCTACCTAGTCCAACCATGGCTGTCTCCCAGTGGAAAGGACAGGAATCCAGTAGTTGTTCTGTACACAAGACTAGACGTCTCAGCAGTCTCAATCTGTGCTAGAGTTCTCGAGACTGTTTGATCCTGAAGTAGTAGGTTCTAATACCAGCCTTGGCAACACAATGTATGACTTGCCAGAGAGAGTGAGGGCAAGGAGGCAAAGGCACAAGCTGCCATCAGAAGGTGTGGCCCACCTCAGATGATTGAGTCTGGTTGGGTTTTGGTTGATTCCAGATGGAGTCAGCTTGACAACCAAGATTTGCTTTAACTGTCTTCCAGGTGAATTTCACAGACATTCTCCTCTCCTTGTTTCGTTCTTGCTCAAGAATCTTTATTGACTTGCAGGGACTCCCTGAACTCTGCCAATGTCTAGGCCTCCAAAGAAATGCCCTGAAAAACACTCGTTGAATGTTTTATCTTAACATTGTGTGCCATGCTCACCTCTCCTTCCTTGTCTTTGTCTTTGGACCAGCCTGACTTCTTTCTTGTCTACCCTGATTCTTCAGTAAAATGGATGAGCCACCTTTTCTGTCAGCGAGTGGCTCTAGAGGCTATATCTTAGCCAGTAGGCAATATTATCTCTGTAAAACGGTGTGTTATACTCATTAATTTGTTGAACAAATTTAATTTTGTTTTAAATTTGGGGGAAGAGGGTTGAAATGGAGCCTTAGCTTTTAGTCCCAGCAAGCCTGGGACTCATTGTGGTATGCCTTCCTTCCTGTTTCTGCCTCCACAGTGTTGGGGTTACAGGATTGTACTACAGTGTCTAGTGTGAGCATTTTTTTAAACTGCTTATGTTTTAAGCCTTTAAAAACAACTGACATGATCATTTTATTTGATACAAAAGAAATAGAAGAAACCACAAACAACAAAATATTTTTTACTTTAAAAAACAAGATGTAGACCTGGTTGTGAGGTCCTGTGTCCTCACTCTCACACTGTCCTGTGGACTGAGCACAAGGCCTTGCACATGCTAAGAAGACGCACCGCTGCTCACCGGCAGCTCCAGTCTCCTCTCTACCCTTGCATTTTGAGTCAGGCTGAGTTGTCCTGCTGCCTTGAATGAATTCTGGTCCATATGCTGGCCTGGAATTTGTGATCTTACTGCCTTGGCCTCAGAAGTAGCTTGGATTGCAGCCTGCACAACACCAGGCCCAGCTAACTGGAGTATTTTTAAGGAACTGCCATTTTATGTAGTGGACCACAAGGCTATAGGGGCATGAACAACTTTGTGATACAGGAAGATGGTTACCTAGGGGCTGTTTGCGTTCTGTAGCAGCTCTGCAATTATAGACTGCAATTGAGGATATCTCAAAGTTTTGATGAATCTTACATAACTTACCGCCTGTGAATTTGTCTCTTCTCCTTGGTTCTAATGACTGGACCCAGAGCCTTGCACATGCTGCACAGACACTCTGCTTCCCTCTTAGACTGCTCTGAAGTTTTCCTGCGTGCACATGGAATAGTAGAAAGTAAACCTAAAGTGCTCGGTTCTCTAGAGCTTTGCTTACTACTTATGTGCCAGTGTGGGATTGGAACCTTGCATTTACTTTGGTTATCACTCTTCTGTTTCTTTTCTTCTCCTTCTCCTTCTTCTTTTCTTTTTTCTTTCTTTCTTTTTTTTTTTTTTTTTTTTTTTGAGACAGGGTTTCTCTGTGTAGTCCTGGCTGTCCTGGAATTCACTCTGTAGACCAGGCTGGCCTCAAACTCAGAAATTCACCTGACTCTGCCTCCCAAGTGCTGGGATTAGAGGTGTGTGCCACCACCGCCCAGCTTTTTTTTTTTTTTCTGTTTTGTTTTTTCTTTTTTGTTTTTCCTTTTTTCTTTTTTCTTTTTTTCAACTCTTCTGTTTCTTGTAGGTTGCCCAGACTTTGAGTTTATTCTGAGGCTGGCTTTCCTTTCATGTTGATCTGTGCTCTCCCTTCACTCTGTTTCCTGTAGGTAATCACTTGGCTGGTTGATCTTAGAGCCTGCTCTGGAATATTGCATTCCAGCCAGTATGCAGGTCCTATCCTGTATCAGAGTTACTGTGCATATCTTTTTAACAGCCTTATTGAGATATAGGCCATAGTCCATAAAATTTACCCTTATAATATATAAAATTAGATGTAAGGCTTCTTCTAATCATTGCTTATTAAGAGATATATCCGGGTGTCAAGGCACTGGACTTTGCAGATGACCAGTTGCAGGTCTCTGTCAGGATTGTGCCCAGCATTCATCTCAGTAGTGCCAGGCTCAGAACACATGGATTTTTGTTGCTAATAATTATATCTTAAATTCTTTGTTTTAAACACGTAGGCACTAGTTCCTCAGCCAAACGGAGTACTTCGGCTGGTAATAAAGAATCCAGTTCTACTAGAGAAAGATTACGTGAGCGCACTCGGCTAAACCAGAGCAAAAAACTGCCCTCTGTAAGTCAGGGAGCTAATGATGTGACACTGGCTAAACGTTCACGCAGCCGCACTGCTACAGAGGGTGACATTCGAATGAGCAAGTCTAAGTCGGACAATCAGATCAGTGACAAAGCTGCTTTGGAAGCCAAAGTGAAAGATCTCCTCACACTGGCGAAAACCAAGGATGTGGAAATTTTACATTTGAGAAATGAACTCCGAGACATGCGTGCTCAGCTGGGCATTAGTGAGGACCATTGTGAAGGTGAGGACAGGTCTGAGGAAAAGGAAACCATTATTGCTCACCAGCCGACTGACGTGGAGTCTACACTCCTGCAGCTGCAGGAACAGAATACAGCCATCCGCGAGGAGCTCAACCAGCTGAAGAGTGAGAACAGAATGCTAAAGGACAGGCTGAATGCTCTGGGCTTTTCCCTAGAACAAAGGCTGGACAATTCTGAAAAACTATTTGGCTATCAGTCCCTGAGCCCAGAAATCACCCCTGGCAACCAGAGTGATGGAGGAGGAACTCTGACATCTTCAGTAGAAGGTTCTGCTCCTGGGTCGGTGGAAGATCTCCTGAGTCAGGATGAAAATACGCTCATGGACCATCAGCACAGCAACTCCATGGACAACCTGGACAGTGAGTGCAGCGAGGTGTACCAGCCCCTCACTTCCAGCGATGATGCTCTGGACGCCCCCTCCTCTTCAGAGTCAGAGGGCGTCCCAAGCATTGAGCGCTCTCGGAAGGGGAGCAGTGGGAATGCCAGTGAGGTGTCCGTCGCTTGCCTGACAGAGCGGATTCACCAGATGGAAGAGAACCAGCACAGTACCAGTGAGGAGCTTCAGGCAACTCTGCAGGAGCTAGCTGATCTCCAGCAGATTACCCAGGAACTCAACAGTGAGAACGAAAGGCTGGGAGAGGAGAAGGTCATCCTGATGGAGTCGCTGTGTCAGCAGAGTGATAAGTTGGAACACTTTGGCCGACAGATTGAATATTTCCGCTCCCTTCTCGATGAGCATCACATTTCCTATGTCATAGACGAAGACGTGAAGAGCGGGCGCTATATGGAACTAGAGCAGCGCTACATGGATTTGGCTGAGAATGCTCGTTTTGAGCGTGAGCAGCTCCTAGGTGTTCAGCAGCATTTAAGCAACACTCTGAAGATGGCAGAACAAGATAACAAGGAAGCTCAGGAAATGATAGGTGCCCTCAAAGAGCGCAGCCACCACATGGAGCGGATTATTGAGTCTGAGCAGAAGGGCAAAGCGGCTCTGGCAGCCACGTTGGAGGAGTACAAAGCTACTGTGGCCAGTGACCAGATAGAGATGAATCGCTTGAAGGCCCAGCTGGAGAATGAAAAGCAGAAGGTGGCTGAGTTGTATTCAATCCACAACTCTGGAGACAAGTCTGATATCCAGGATCTCCTGGAGAGTGTCAGGTTGGACAAGGAAAAGGCAGAGACTTTGGCCAGTAGCCTGCAGGAAGATCTGGCTCATACCCGAAATGATGCCAATCGGTTACAGGACACCATTGCTAAGGTATTGCCCAAGTAAAGACGTTCTTGGCTAGCATTATACAGCTGCCATATGGAGCATGCTTGTTGGGAAATAGAAGTGTGGCATTGCCGTTCAGAAATTATTCTCAAGTTTTAAAATGCACTACCTTACGTAGAGTAAAATGTTCCCTTACAGTACTGTCCTTGTCAGTCATGCTCCTCTATCATCTTCTTCCAGATGGGCTGGAGGTGCGGGGAACCATGCACGCAGCAGTCCTTCTGAGCAGTAGATAACTCTCCTTCCTCATCTCTAATATACTGTGGCGTAAGGTAGATGCTGAGTCAGGAGTCCAGTTTTCCAGGATTGGCAGTGTCTGCTGCCTCTTGTCCTGGTATAGTTTTTCAAATAACATTTTATTTTAACTCTACTTTTAGAGTAGAGTTGCCCCTGTTTCTTGGACCTACAGGATTTATTGCTGACAAAGAGCTTAGAGATGATTCTTCCTCGTCTCACAGATGTTCAGTAAAGACTCAGTCAGAATGGCTGACTAGGTTGCTGGTGTTGTATCCTGAGTGATTTTTGAAGTGAATGTTTTTGTACAAATTATCTATTTATTCCATCCACATTTCATATATTTTTTCAATGTGTATGTGTTAATTTATGGCACATACGTGTATACCCACAGAGGCCAAGGAGGGTGTTGGATCCCTTGACGCTGGAGTTACAGGCTGTTGTTGAGACTTGACAAGGGTGCTGGGAACTGAACTGGGTTATCCAGAAGTGTAGGGCTGTTCTTGACTGCGGAGCAGTCCCCGCCCAAGTGCACTGAGTTTTAAAGGGAGAAGTGTTACTGCATCTGTGCTTAAACTCTGAATAACTTATCTTTTAAAAATTTTAGTGATTCCTTTTAAAACTTACTTCATATTTGTTTCAGGTGGGGGAGGGATTATGAATACATGCGTATTAGGGTGCATCAGTCAGGACAGCTTGTGGGAGTTGGTTTCTCCTATCATGGAAAGCTCCAAGGATCAGACTCAGATCAAATTTTGGCAGCAAGTGCCTTTACCTCTGGAGCCATCTTGCCAGTCTGTTAGTGATCACTTTTAGAGATATAATTCAGGAGATATATGTTGAGGGGGACTGTGAATTAATACTTTGATAAAGACTATTTGAAATGAAAATATTATGTTGTACTTATTTTTGTATGTATATATTGTGTCTATGTATGTATGTGCTATGTGTCATGTGAGGAGTTTGGAGTCTGTTCTCTCCTTCCACCATGAGGGTTCTGGGGATTGAACTCAGGCCCTCTGGCTTGGCAGCAAGCACCTTTACCTGCTGAGCCATCTTGTTAGCCTGAAATGTTTTTATGGTTTCATATTTGATTTCGTTTTTTTCTATTATAAATACAGCATTTTTAAAAATAGAAGAGTGGGTAGCATGTTAATCATTCATCAAATATACACTTTAAGCCCAAACTTTGGAGAAGAGGAAATGTCCTCAAATTGCCTCATAATTAACCTGGTTAAGTTCAGTGATACATCAGTGTAACTTTAGTCAGTGATGTAGTGGGGCTCCTGCTCAAAGGAATCAAATGAAAACCTTGTGCAGGGTAGTGCTGGTCCCCATGCGGTCACAGTGCTTGGCCAGGTTGTCAGTCTGCCCATAGCTGCTCACACTTAGCTTCCATGTCTAATGGTAAGTACTTTGGTTGTAGAGTTTATCCCCAAACAAGTCTCCTTTTAACTTCTTTAGGTAGAGGATGAATACCGAGCTTTCCAGGAAGAGGCCAAGAAGCAGATTGAAGATTTGAATATGACGTTAGAAAAACTGAGATCTGAGCTGGAGGAAAAAGACACAGAGAGGAGCGACATGAAGGAAACCATCTTTGAACTTGAAGATGAGGTGGAGCAGCACCGCGCTGTGAAGCTCCACGACAACCTCATCATCTCTGATTTAGAGAGTAAGTGAGGCAGCGCGCTCAGGTCCTGCCTACCCCACCCTCTGCATGCTCCAGTGTTCCATGGTGAAAATAGCAGTTCTGACTGGCACGGTGCCTCACACCTTAGTTGGGAAGCTTTGGGTCACTGTGTTTTGTTCTCAAATGTTCCATAGAAACATTATTGGAACATTGTATCTAATTAATGAGACTCTCTGAAGTAAAAGGCTAACAGTCATTTATTTTCCAGACCATAAGAAAAGCCGTTAATTTACTTTTGGTGATTGCAAATGAACGGAGTTGAAAAAAAAATGCTAATCTTGTAGCCTCCTGGTCATGGAACACAGGTCTTTTTGTTTTTAAATTTATTTGATTTTGCTTACTATTCTGAGGATTTCGTGTCATAGTAGAATGAAACCTGCATTTAAAGTTTCATTGTACTGTGCATGAATAGATTTTTAAATTTATTTTGTAGTTATTTTGGATTTGTAAGAAAGTTGAGGAATCAGATTTTTATATGAACCTAATCTATTTTCTCGTGAATTGTTTATTGATTACAAGAAAGAAAAGAAACTACAACTCCTTATGCAGTAGGGAAAGCTGAGTGGTGCTTTGGGTTTTCATGTCATAGAGGCACATGATATTGGGCAGAGTCAGTGAGGGCTCTTCTGACTGAGGCACACACCAACCACAGAGAAACATTAGCCAGACCAAATGAGGATGTGCTAGTAGTAGAGGTGTGGGGGCCGCTGCAGCCCTAAAGACATCAGTGTTATGAAAGAGAAAGGCTGTGGAGAGGTCCCAGATAAAAGAAGACTTGGGAGACATGATAATTAGATGTAATACCCATGTCTAGACAGGTCCATTACTACAGGGGAGAATGATATAAAGGCATTAATCAAAAATTGAGTTGTGGCTAAGAGATTAAAGATATGCTAATAATACATTTAGGAAGTTGATAATTATACTTATGTTTACATAAAATATCCCTGTTCTTAGAAACCACACACTGAGTTTTTGAGGCAAAAGGCTGTGATTACTGTAACCCCAAGGAGTTCCGGGGAAAAATTAGGTTGATGGGTAGATACAGAAGTAAGTGATGGCATCGAATAGGACAAATGAGTTGTATTCCTACTGCCTTCTGTGAGATGCAGCTCAGGACCTTGTCCGTGTAACCTCGCATTCTTACCACTGACTACATCCTCACTCTTCTGTCCTTTCTGTTACAGACTTAGCGGTAGAGTGAGTAGAGTACCGTTTCTGATGCATTGAAGTCTTTGAGATAACTGGGCGCATGCGATACTCCTCCAGAGCCTCTCAGTTCATTAGCTCTTGACAGAGTGCTGATCACCAAGTATAGCATTGGGCCTACCGCCAGGTTGACGGGACACTGACCACACTTTAAGAAGAGCAGCTCATTTGTGAGAAAGCTTCAGGATAGAACTTGGGAATTCTAAGTTCTGCTTATCTGATTGTGAATCGGGATTGACCAAGGTTTTGTTGAATATTCTGGGGCCTCTATTAAAATAGTCAGTGGTGGGACTGCCTTCTTTTAAGAAGATGATGTTGTGACTGCCATGAAATGTCTCATCCACAACTTAACCCTTCAGGGTGGGTCTTAGTGACTCATCCGTGGTCCCGTGCTCAGTAGTGATCGACAGAGCTCTAAGCTGTTTTGTCTCAGAGTCTAAAACCAAGCAATAAAATAAAAGAACTTTCAGTACTTTAAAAAAGGTTTTAAAAAATATATAACATTTTTACTTTTTAAATTGTATATATGTGTGTATGTCTGTATGTGGACTAGATGTCCAAGCAGCCCCGAGGAGGGTGTCAGAGCCCTGGAGCTGGAGATCTAGGTGGTCATGAGCAGTCTGACATGGGTTCTGGGGACCCAACTAGGTTCTTCTAGAAGAAGAGCAAGCAATCTGAACCACTGAATCGTCTCTCCAGCCCTAGATTTACTATATATTTGGTATTTGTGAGAATTCTTTTTTTAATTTTTTTTTATTGGATATTCTACTTACATTTCAGATGTAATCCCCTGTCCCCCCTACCCAGGAATTCCCCATCCCATCCCCGCCCCCTTCTATGAGGATATGCCCCACCTATCCTCCCACTCCCACCTCCCCACCCACGATTTCTCCCACACTGACTGAGGCTTCCAGCCTTCACTGGACCAAGGACTTCCTCTCCCACCTATGCCTGACACTGTCATTCTCCTCTACATATACAGCTGGAGCCAAGTGGGTCCCTCCCTATGTGCTCCCAGGCTGGTGGTTTAGACCCTGGGAGCTCTGGTTGGCTGGTATTGTTGCTCTCCCCATGGGGCCACAAACCCTTTCAGCTCCTTCAGTCTTCTCTCTCACTCCTCCATTGGGAACCCCATGATCAGTTCAATGGCTAGCTGTGAACATCCGCTTCTGTATATGTCAGACTCTGGCAGACCTCTAAGGAGACAACTATATCAGGCTCCTGTCAGCATACACTTCTTGGCATCCACATCGGTGTCTACCTTTGGTGACTGCGCGAGTTTATTTAATTTAGCTTTTTAATTATACATTTTAAAGTTTTTATTAGTACATATTAATTTTACATGACAGTGTTCCACTTAGACACTTTGATATGTGCGTATAACTTGACCACAGTCACATTACCCTGTTGTCTGCCCCCTGCTTCCCTCCTTCTCTTCTCAGCCAGTGTGTGTACCAGTGAGTTCTGTTAGGGTTACTTACAGGAATGTAGGTGGAGCTCTTTAAAACTTAGGGCTATTTATAGGCATATAGGTGAGCCACCCATGGTTACACTACTGAAGAAAATGTCCCTTCCCCCAGCCAGTAGGACTTTATAAGGCTCCAGAGAGGGGTGGGGTAATTTTGCGTCTTGCCTGTAAGAAGTGTTTACGTTTTTCACAGTAACTTTGGAAGCTCCTTGTACTGTCTGTTGGGTATGCTGCCCTGTTTCCCATGCAGTCATTTGTGGTTTTGCTCATGGGCAGGAGTGACATCTTGTGGTAACTGGGGCATTAGCTAGGAGAATGTTAGAATGTTAGATGATGAAGATCCTGGGGGAAACTTTACAAATCATTCATTTTTTTCACATACAGATTTTAAACTAGAATATGACCAAAAATTCTGAGTAATTAAAAAAAATTCTGTAGCTTCTTTTACAACTTTTTAAGATAAAAAGTTCAAATATGCATTAGTATTAGAAAAATAACTATTACCTAGTACTTATCTTTGTATGTGTATGTTGAACTACTATGATATTTAATTCTTAAATATTTAGACGTGATTCCTAAGAGAAGATTTTCCTGAGCACTTCTAGCAAAATTATTCTTAGTTTTCTAGTATCAACTAATAGCTCTGATGTAATTAGATTTCCCCATCTGTTGTCAAAATGTTTCTTTATAGCTTTGTTTACTCCAAGGTTTTAGTAACTAATTTTTTATAGTCCTACAGATCGATCCCAGGACCTCATGCTAAATAAGCAAGCTTTCTACTAGCCTTATAGAATCATTTATTTGGGTTTTTATTTGCCTTAGACCAGCTTCAAACTCAGGACCCTTGTGCCTCTTAGTTTCTATAGTTATAGGATTGTAAGTGTATACTACCCCACTCTCTTTTTCTCTCTTTTACATAATAACTAGTGTCTAAACAAATTTTCTACTTTATGTTAGATCTCTAGAGTTATATTGCAGTTACTTTTTCCTCTGGGATTTGATGGCAGTTAATTTTTTTTTCTTAAAAAATTTTCATATTTGGAGTTAACTCAGCACATGATACATGAATTTGTGTTGTTTGAGAAAGCAAGATTTCTTCTGTGGAATATTTCAACAAGCTTACAACCTCTTCATCAGCTTCTAAATAAGCCTTATAGTAGTCACTCTTCAGTCACCCCAACATAAACCTCATATTCAATAGTAATTGTTCCTTAGTCACCTCAAGATAAATTCCTGACCTTGGAATTGGTATGTAGGATTTTACAACCGTTCCTGGGCTCAAGAATGTGGAGGAAAAGGCACTCAGAATGAAGGGACAAATGGAAAACTACAAAATAGAACAAGCATTTAAAAAGCCTTAGCATTTAAGCCAGAAGGGGTGATGTAAATTCAGAACTCCCTGTTTAGAACATGGCTTCAGATCGCCATGTCTTCCTTTCCCTAAAAGAATAGGAATGAAATGTAGAGCCTCAGTGGACCTGATGCTGAGAAGAAAACGGTTGGCTTCTGCTGGTGGAGCAGTAATTTTGAGTGGTTTCTGGAGTATAGAAAGAGTCAGAGGTGTAGAGCAGTAAAATAGAAGAGAAAAGCCTCCAGTCCAGGAGAACAGTGAGACTCAGAGGAATGATGTTCCCAGCAAGCTTTGTGTGACTAAAACTGCCCGCTTGGGCTGGGTACTGGGCTGAGGTTCCCACTTACCTGCCTGCTTTTGCTTATTTGCTTCTGAGCCTAGATTCTGTGGATAAAGGAGTAGAATTGGATGCCACTGTTCTTTGAATGACCTTGGTGTCAGAAAGGGGCTGACACCCCATGGTAGGCTACCATGTTGTCTGGGAGAGAGAATCACATAGACCCCGCTGTGAAATGGACGCACCTCCCAGCACTGGCTAAGGTCCAATCCTCTCCTCTTGGTGTGTCATCGGCAGAGCCTTTACTAGTTGCTGTACCAGAGAAGCCTGTGCGTGACACCTGCAGTTGCTAAGTGATGTGTATAAGTCACCAGTACTTGTTCTTTATAGGAAACATCCGTGAAGACTTAATGGGCATTTTATCATCTTAAAAAAGAAACAGCTGACTAAAGAAAGTCAGCTAAAGAGCACCCCAGACAAAGCTAGGGATTTTGTCAGCAACCCAGCAAAGCTGATTCCTGCTCTATGTGTGATGGGTGAAGCATGCCTTTAATCCCAGGATAGGCAGGTGATCTCTATGAGTGCAAGACAAGCCTGGTCTAAATAAGAGTTCAGGCCAGCCAAGGCTACATAGTCAGACCCCATCTTAAAGTGATAGTGATGACAATAATGACAGATGATGATGATGATGGTGATGATGGTGGTTGTAGTGGTGATGGTTGGTGATGATGATGGTGCTGATGTGGTGATGGTTGGTGATGATGATGGTGCTGATGTGGTGATGGTTGGTGGTGATGGTGGTGCTGATGTGGTGATGGTTGGTGATGATGATGATGATGGTAGTGATGATAGAAGAGTAGCATCAGTTTCTCGAGTTGAGTCTGAGGAGCTGGCTCAGTGGGTAAGAACTTCTCTTTAAGCACGAGGACCTGAATTTAAACCCTAGCAAGAGAAAATAGAAAGCTGGATATGGCTATGCATGCTTGAGAGAGCAGACTGGCTGGCCAGCCTAGCTGAAGTAGCAAGCTTTGGTTCCACGAGAGACCCTGTCTTAAGGGAATAAGACAGAGGATATATATACACACACAGTTTTTTAAAGTAAAAGTATATGAATAGACAAATTAGAAAAAGACAAAAAAGATACTTGGCATGGAAAAGAAATAAAAAGAAAATAAAATGCCTTAATGTGCCATTAAGACGAGTATGATTGCTGCATCTTTCTAAAAATGTTGATAAATGTTGGTTTGTGGTGTGTGTGTGTGTGTGTGTGTGTGCATGCATGTATGTATGTAAATGCACTGTGTGTATCTTGTGCTCTGAGAGTTCAGAAGAGGGTACAGAATCCCCTGGGACTGGGTTATGGTTCTCAGTTGCCAAGTTGGTTCTGGGAACTGAACCTGGATCCTCTGCAAGAGCCTCCACTGCTCTTAACTAACTGCTGACAGTGTACACTTTGAGTAGGTGTCATCTAGTGAGAAGCTTATGTACACAGCGTGAGTTCCCACTGTCATTGCCATGTGCCATGAGGGTGGACAGGGCAGAGGTCAGTACACTGGCTAGAAGATGAGACAAAGCCAGTGGCAGTGCACGTCTGCACTTAAGAACCACTTAGAGCTCCAAATGTAACATGACATGGCAACGGCAGCCAGGTACGGTGAGCCTTTAAAACGCTGACTTCATTGTGCTGATAAACCACAAGTGAACAGATGGCCTTTCAAACAAACAAACAAACAAACAAACAAACAAATAAATCCAAGAAACTAACAGTGTTCTTGAGGTAGACACTTGTAGTGTGCACTGAATTAGCTCGTGGTGGTATTTGCAAAGGACCCTTCACCATTTCTACTTTGGAACCTTCCTCCATATAGTAGCTGAACAGTTGTGTAAAGACTTGCTGTATTTATAACTAAAAGCTGGAACTAGGTTAAGTCTGTTAAGAGGAGATTTTGAAAACAAATTCTGATATGTTCCTTTAATAGAATACTCTGGGTCCATCTAGATGGTACTGCACATCTGGATTTACTGATAATGAAGTCCATGATTTGCTACAGGCTTATGAAGCAGTACAAACTTAATCTCATTGTGCTTAAAACAAAAAGCTAGGCAGATGTGGTAGTGTATCTCTTAGAAGTCCCATGTAGTGGGTCGCTGAGGTAGGAAGGATATCTTGAGCCTCTGCAGGAATTTTAGGCTTGCCTGGGCAACACAGCAAGACCAAGTTCAAACAAGAATCCAAACCAAATTATACACACTCATGAATCTAGAAGGATATAAGTCAAATGCAAATAAAGGCAATCTTATTTTGTTACAATTTCTACTTTCTAATTGTTTTATTGTGAATGTATCTTACTTTTAGAATTAAGAAAAAAGTGTTATCACTTTTTTTTTTTGAGAAGGGGAGAATAAAGACTTGAGCAAATTTAAAAATAAAGTAAAAAAAAAGTTCATTTGAAAATCATTGGTATCTTCTTCCAGGTTCTGTATACATTGCCTATCGCTTTTAGTGGATTATTTACTCTTGACTTTTCCTTTCCTCTAAAAATAATACTTAATTCATTCTCTGGGAAATGCTGGACTGCAGGGAAGCAGCTGATGGTAGTACCCAGAGAGCTCCTGGGCTTCAGGAATCTGGGTGAGTTTAATAAGTCCTCAAAAGGACCAGACCCAGAGCCTGAGCCCGTGGTAGCTGCCCAGAATTGTCTGCATGATTGGTGGGCATCTGAGAGCTAGCACAGCGTGGTTTGTCAGGGACAGGTCATCGGAAGAGAGACAGTTAAGAAGCCCATTACTAAACAGGAAGGGCAGTTTCCAGAACTATTCAGAAGAAAGGTAGATGGAATAATAATGCAGCCACAGTTTATCCGATTTCTAGAATAAAAATAGTTCTGTTAGAAAAAAATAGAGGTTTAATCTGTAATTTAAAAGCAAGGAGATAATAGTTCCTGTTTGTGATAGAATTTGAATTGAAGACAGTAGGTGGCAGTGTTGCTCACACTAGGGAAACTGGAGGGGAAGGAACCTCATTTGAAGGTTCCTGAGTAGAGGTGACACTTCCTTCTTGTGTGACCATAGATTATGCTAGGTAGCAGTAGTCTTTAAAAAAAAAAAAAAAAATTAGAAACTCCTCCAGACTCAGGGAGGAAAAGCATGTTGTCATTTCTTAACTTTTTGTCTCAGAGGAAAAGTACAAACATGATCATAAAGCTGAAATCACAGCCCCTAAAGACCTGTCTAGTCCAGTTGATGCTGTTTAACTATGTCCACATCTGGCAGCTTTCCTTTTATGTAAAAAGAGTCATGACAGGCACTAATTCATGTGTAGATCAGCAGCAACATATGTTCTTGTTAAGAGGAGTGATTGTGTGCAGTCTGTGAATGGGAATGTGGAGGCTGATGGAGAAGAGACCAGAAGAACAAAGAGGGCTGAAGAAATTATAATTTTATAACCAGTAAGAGATGGCCAGTGCAGTTAAATGTGCCACGTGGACCTGCCAGGTGCTAAAAGTGAGTTTTAACACAATTGGCAGTCTGATGAATTATGTCTGCCCATGTCCTTTATGACCAGAAGAAAAGGAAAACACGCTTTTACAACTTAATTTTGGTGTGTGTGTGTGTCTCAGATACCCTGGGGCTGAAGTTAGAGACAGTTGTTGGGTGCTGTGTGGGTACTGAGAATTGAACTTGGACAGATGAATTGTGACTTCAAGGCCAACGTAGACTATGTAATAAGTTCCAGGTCAGCAAGGGCTAAATGCATGTTGTATCAAAACAAAATAATAACAACTCTTAGACATAAATAGACTGGGTATAAAGAAAAAGTGGAATGTCTAGTGTTCTCTGTTTTTGTCATTACTCTTTGTGTCTGAATGTCTGAACCCACCCATGCATGAAATGACAAGGAGCCAAACCTGCTGGCTTCAGAGTTACCCTGTTTCTGTTAGCAGAGAACAGGGCCAGACTTGTCCGCTCATTGTGTGTTCTTGCCTAGACTGGACTGGGTGGTCAGTCCAGGTTAAAGGAGGCTTCTCACAAGGCAGCCTCTAAAGTGTTACCCTTTGATGAGAAGCCATTCTGCTTCTCTAGCTCAACTTTTGTTTTGGCGCTGTGTCTCCTAGTGGGGACGTCAGCTGTTGGCTGCTAAAATTAGACATCTCTCCATCTTGTTTATCTCATTTTATCCAACATTAGAACATATTATGTGCTTCTAATAATAGTTTGTACTAATATCTTATAACTGAAGTTACTTTGTATCATTTTTAATATGTCATGGGCTCATGAGAGAAGTGTATGCCATGCGTGCCTGCGTTTAGTCCTGGAACCCAGAGTGGAGAAGAACCAACTTTGATGTGTCCTCTGACCTGTTCACCTGTACTCACTTAAGTGCACAATCAAGTAATCTCTCTTTCTCTCCTCTCTTTCTGTTTCACACACACACACACACACACACACACACACACACACACACACACACACAGAGAGAGAGAGAGAGAGAGAGAGAGAGAGATTAAAAAAAAAAAAAGCTGAATGTAGTGGTCCACACTTTTATTCCCAGCACTGGGAGGCAGGCAGGTAGGTGGATCTCTGTGAGTTCAAGACCAGGCTGATCTACATAGTGATTTCCAGGACAGCCAGAGCTACATAGTGAGCATAATGAGACCTTGTCTCAAAAACAAACAAAAAGATTAAAAAATATGTAGCATGACTTAGGATATAGTTCAGTGTTTGAAAACCTATGCATAGCATATGTGAGGCCCTGAATTTGAGAGTGATTTATTTTTGTTTTATGTATACGTGGGAGGAGGAAAGAAAGACTGTGTCTGAGAATGGAGAGGAAACTGTAGCATCAATAGGCAAAATCTTAGTAAAGGATTCTTTCCATACATCAGTGCCTTTCCTGGTGCATAACTGAGATGTGGTTGATTCCTGAGCTGGGAGAGCAATGAGATGATTACATGATGAGAGTGACAGATGTCCAGCAGGACAGATAGGCGTGGCACGCTCCTGAGGTGTTTCTCTGTGTGGCTTTTAGGGCAGAACTTCCTTACAAGCAGAGAATGTGATTTCCTATTGTATTTAGTCCTACTATTCCATAGATTAATTGGCAGCTCTCTGGATATTACAATTAATTTTAAAAATAATTTTACTGATTTAATATTTCTGGAATTTATTCCAATGTGAAAAGGGAATTATGCTTGCATGATTTAGAGAGATAACTTCTGTGATTAAAAGTTGACATTTTAATAGCAGTCAATGCTGTTTTGATTGGCGTTGTGCCAATGATATGTATGTCTCTAACAATTGCTTCCAGTTTACTCAGGAAGTGATGCAGAAACTGTAGTCTTGGATTGAATATTCGTTCATGCTTTTAAGTTTTGTGATGAAAGTAAACAAGTCTCTGCACAGGAAAACTATTTAGATGATCATATTTTTAACACCTCTTTTTATGTCATTTCTTTTGAACATTTAAGATCATTAAGAACTTTAGGTTTAAGAAGAAATATTTAATCTTTGTGGTCTTTTCAGACACAGTTAAAAAACTCCAAGACCAAAAGCATGACATGGAAAGAGAAATCAAGACACTTCACAGGAGACTCCGGGTAAGATGAAACTTCATGTGCTGTCTCACTAGAAAACATGTTTTCTGAAATTTGTACTGTTACTTTAATCCGTAGATATGGTAGGATATCAGCCACACTGGGCTGAAAGCAAGTGCCATTATTTTAAATTGGGACTGGTAGTGTATTTAAGGTAGGAGAATGTACTGGTACTTATTTATGGATAGATGTGTTCTGTTTTGAAAATAAAGTTTATTAGCTTTTGATTTTAAAATCACAGACCAGGCTGTTTGTATGTGAGATTTCTGTGTTCTCTGGGTTGGGTTGGCTGCCAGCACCCATGCTGCTAAGATGCGTGGTGACAGTGCTAATCATAGACCCTGAGTCCTGACCCAGTTGTTGGAGCTGCTTTCATGGTACCAGAAAATTGCTTTGAGGATGAGAGGGCTCAGGCGAGGCCCAGCTGTGGCTCTGGGGGAAGTGAAGCCCCTGGGGAGGCGTCTAGGCCCAGCCACGCCCGCATCCTCCTTGTCTGTGGGAAGCAGCAGAGCACTCTGTTCCTTACGTCTCTTTGAATGACTGTGCCTGCCTGCACTTCGTTCAGTTTTTCTTCTGGCTTCCTCTTCCTTTTCCTTTACTTTAGATTTTTTTTCCTGTTAGTTTTTGATGTCAGGGTATTTATAGTTTTTACTGTATGGTTCACATACCATGTATATACCTTCTTGAGAGTTCCAGAGGTAAAGCTGTAAATTTTTGATGATATTTATTTTCATAACACTTGCTTTGAAACTTGCATGAGGAAGATAAGTCTAACATTTTTCCTTATTAATATTTATTGAGCACTCTGAATACTTAATGCCTCAGTTGGGAATCAGATGCCAAATCTTCCTTCATTAAGAACAAATTCACTGATAAGAGTTGCTTTGTTTTAAAAATAGATAACAGCAATTTTTGGGATTGAAAAAGGTCATCATTCAAGAGTATGACTTGTTAGGGAAACTAATCATAAACAAACTTTACTGCTTTAAAGTAAATCTTCATCAGTTTGTTTTGGAAGTAAGAGTTGAGTTTTTTAATGTAGGAAGAGTCTGCAGAATGGCGGCAATTTCAGGCTGATCTCCAGACTGCAGTGGTCATTGCGAATGACATCAAGTCTGAAGCCCAAGAAGAGATCGGTGATCTAAAGCGACGGCTACATGAGGCCCAAGAGAAAAATGAGAAACTCACAAAAGAATTGGAGGAAATAAAGTCACGCAAGTACGTTCCGAGAAACCGGTTTTGTTTCTGTAAGGAACAGATGTGGCACTGGTGTTGCTCTTTGTCCTGATGCTTGCTCACAGTGCAACCCTCTTATTTCTCTGTAGACTTTAAGTCTGGATGCACAGAATCGGCTTCTGTCTGGCCCTGCCTCTTGGTGGCTGTGTGTTCTCAGTTAACAGTGTTAATCTCCCTCTTCCCTGTGCCTCAGTTGTCTCAGCTGTAACTTGAAGGCTGTTGTGGGTAAACAGCTGTTGTGTGCTTGCTTGCAAAGGGATCCAAGCAGCCAGCAGTAAACTTGAGTTACCCATTTTGGAAAACAAGCGGAACAGTATAAGTTTCTTTCCATCACTCACTTGAGGAATTTCCATTTTTTTTCCAAGTCCTCCTAAGTAGTACCCTTCACATCTAACACAGAGATCATTGGAAATCCATAAAAATGGCCACATGAGGTGATATCTGTGATCTGTTTTGAGTTCCACAGTAACACTCCATAGAGTGAGGGAACAAATTTATGTGTCAGAAATGCCTCATTTGATATTTACCCCGAGTACTGAAGTTGGTTCTGTCCGTCCATCCATCCATCCATCTGTCATGCTAGGGAGTAACCTAGGGCCTTAGATCTGCCAAGCACTCTACCACTAAGCCCTAAAATTCTGTTCTTGAAGGATCGTTCTGTGGGATCCTGAAAGTTTACTATTTTTTTTTTTTTTTGTTTCAAGGAGATGTCTGCCAATAGATGCAGCATCTTGGATTGGAGAGGTGGAAGTGCTTAAGAGTACTTCCTGCTCTTCCAAAAGATCTGAGTTTAGTTCCAGCACTCTTTTCAGGTGGCACAGGACTACTTGTAACTCCAGTTCCAGGGAACATGTTGTTCTCTTATGGTCTCTGCAGTCACCTACACACACACTATTAAAAAATGATGAGAGAGCATCTTGTACTGTGCTGTTGTCAGAGTGATACTCTCCATTATGGAACCTTCCAGAGCCCCTTGCACTTAGTCATCATAATAATACTAACAGGAAGGGGACTGTTCTCACTGATGTTTGCATTGGTAGTGAGGAACAAAGGTCAATTTGATGACCCAGAGCCTTTGCATCAAAGTCAAGCTCATTATAACGTGTGGTAACTTTTTAAAGTGCAAAACTGCCTAAATGAAACAAAACGTGGGTTTCACTTAAAAATACCCTTCCTGAAAGGTTTACCAAATCCCAGCCTTGGCACGCCCTCTTTCTAGCCTTCCAAATGACAAGTAGAAGTGTGACTGGGCACTTCCACTTCAAACCATGTGTCCAAGTGTGAGGTGTCTGAGGTGAGCCCAGTCTGAGCTGCTTTCTCCTCATGGAGCAGCATCCAAATTTGACAGGGAGTTCCTTGAAAGTGATGAGGCACCTGTCCATTGAGGAAAACAACTGCTGGTGTTTGTTGTTGATGATGAAATGTAGGTCTGTCTTCAATGGAGCCTGAGAATTTCGGAAAACTATTTTTCTGCCATTGCAAGATGAAGATTTAAAGAGGCTTTTTTTCTTTTAAATTGTATTTATTTATTTTGTGTGTGTGTGCCACTCTGTACATCTGAAAATGAGAAGGCAACTTACAAAAGTTGGTTTTCTCCTGTTGTGTGTGTAATGGCCATCAAACTCAGGTTGTCAAACTTGGCAGCAAGCAGCTTTACCTGATAAGCCATCTCACTGGCCTTGGAGGTTTTTGATGCTATCATTAGTAATAGCAAATATGACTCAAATGTGTTATATAATTAAAGGCATCTGAATGAAAAGTCTGTGAAATGCCAGAGTTTTTGATATGATCAATATATGATGTTATAGAATCGGAGGGGTAGGAAATTCTTTCAAAGTCTGTAACAGCCCAGTGGATTTTGATGGATAAGGTAGGAGAGGTTTATTTACACAGCTTCACTTTCTGCACCATGGCTGAATTTTCTCCTTGGAGTGCTGGTTCTCCAACACAGCTTCATTCACACTCACCAAGTGCTGTGACGCTGCATCCTGTCTCCAGTCTGCAGCACACTTCCCCCGTGGTACTGCTGATTTAACCCAGGGTTTTCTACCTGTCTAGGCAGGGGCTCAGGACTAAGTTACTTTCCAGCCCAACAAAAATTCAGTAACTCTCATTGTTTGATTTTTAGTGTATATCGTGGAATAGTCAAAGTTATCTGAAAAAATATTAATAGTCTCCTCTATTCCAGACACACATTTTTTTGAGATCTGGATTTTTTTTATATATTTTAGTAGATTGAATACAGAAGTGAGAATATAGTTGTCATCTAAGCAGTTAAATTTGTATGTCATTTTATCTATCCATCCATCCATCCATCCACCCATTTATCTTATCTTAATTACTTATTTTGAGACAAGGTTTCTCTATGTAACCTGTCTTGGAGCTCACTATACAGACCAGGCTGGCCTTGAACTCACATACATCCATCTGTCTCTGACTCCAAAGTGCTAGGATTAAAGGTATGTACTACCACACCTGGCTAAATACATACTTTTAAAAATGTAAGACATGGGCTGGAGAGATGGCTCAGCAGTTAAGTGCACTGACTGCTCTTCCAGAGGTCCTGAGTTCAATTCCCAGCAACCACATGGTGGCTCACAGCCATCTGTAATTGCATCTGATGCTCTTTTCTGGTGTGTGTGAAGAGAGTAACAGTGTACTCACATACATGATAAATAAATCTTTTTTTTTTTTTAATGTAAGACACTTATTTTTCTTAGCCATTTCTGAATTTGGAAAATAAAGTTTTTTATAAAATATTTTTAGATGTTTTTCAAACAGGGTCTCATTAAGACTATAAAATGTTTTATTCATCTCTATGTGGACCAGACCAGCTTGGAACCCTCAAAGCTGAATAAAATGTCTTATGGTCTTAATGGACTTAACGGGCTTTTCTAGTTCTTTGGAGGGGCTCTCTGAAGACTATAGTAGCTTACCTATTCTTAGGGACTTGGGACTTTTGGTCCTGTGCCTTTGTGCGTCTCTGTGAAGCACAGCGTTTAGCTGGAACCAGAGTAGATTATCTGCTAGTGAGTCCCCTGGTGCCTAAGAAGGGCTGTGCCTTACTGGCAGCACAGAACCAGAGATTCCCAGTCCAGTCAGGCTGAGGCCAGTCTGCCTCCTGACTTACTGCTCATTGATTACTGATGTCCTCACCTGACACTTAATGCAGATGGACTCTGATGGCTGTTTAACTTGCTTAGACTAGCCTGATAGAAGCATCTCAGTATCATTTCCTGCTGTCCACCAGTATCATTTCCTGCTGTCGTCCACCAGGCAAACGGGATTACGTCAGGCACTTGTGTTCAACTGGTACAATTAAAAAGACAAAACAACAAAAGGCCAAACCAAACACCAAACCCTAACAACTGTTAATGCTTTCCAATCAGGAATTTAAAAATTGGCATTTTCTCATACATACAATGCCTTTATTTGACTGTTTTTAGGCAAGAGGAGGAGCGTGGCCGGGTGTATAACTACATGAATGCTGTTGAAAGAGATTTGGCAGCCTTGAGGCAAGGGATGGGACTGAGTAGAAGGTCCTCGACTTCCTCAGAGCCAACTCCCACAGTAAAAACCCTCATCAAGTCTTTCGACAGTGCATCTCAAGGTAACTGATTCCATGTCTGTGGGTTGCAAGGGTTATGGTTCTGTTCACTTGATATCCTCCTTGTTCAGTTCAGTGTTCTGTGTCACTGTGCTCCCACACAGTGCCATCACATAGTGTTGCATGGTATCATGAGTTAACCCATTCCTCAGGGTTTGGAATGTACTTCTGTTTAGAAATCCTGGTCTCAGCTGCATGCCTTACTTCCCAGGCCAAGCGGTATCTTTTCTCCCTAGGTGGATCATACTCATTCCTGTGACTTCTTGTATCTTTATGTGCAGACTTCTGGGTGCATAACTTCAGCTCCTAACCTTGTTGACACTGATACTGAGTTTCCTTATGCCAGACCAGGTCCCATTCTCCACTTCTTCTGCTTTATTGCTCCCCGTCCCTGTTGTCAGCAGAGTTCTACTCAGTTACCTAGACCAGAAACCACGAACCTAATCTAACTTCTTTCCCTCACTGTCCAGCCTCCACCACGAACTTCCTTGTTCTCTTTCTTCATCTCTAGAGACAAAGACATGAGTTCAAGGCACCTTCGACTACTGACTTCAGTAAACTTGGAATTAGTCTCATCTTTTGCCTTTGAGAGAGTTTTTCTTGTTTAAAATTTTGGAATTATCTTAGGATAATTGGAATGAAGTTCAAAGTTCTGTCACCTCAGGCTATTCTTCTGTACACTGCAAGCTAGACTCTCTCAGTGATATAGCTCTTACAACATGTACCCTGAAGATATATCTGCAGTCTGTCATAAAAGCTGTAGACTGTCTCTCTCTCTCTCTCTCTGTGTGTGTGTGTCTCTGTCTGTCTGTCTGTCTGTCTGTCTGTCTGTCTCTCTCTCTCTCTCTCTCTCTCTGTGTGTGTGTGTGTGTGTGTGTGTATGTATGTGTTGTTCATATTGTTTATTGAGACAGGGCCCTACTATGCAGTCCAGGTTGACCTAGATAGAAGTAGCTCAATCTAGTTTCAACATGTGATCCTTCTGCCTCTGCCTCTGAAATACTGAGGTTATAGGTATATTTGCTTCCTTGCCTGCCTCTTAGTTTCTTAAAAATGTATATAGTGATGCTAGGGATGGAACCTGGGGTCTCGTGTGTGTTACAATGCTGTTCCACTGAGCTTTGCCCATCCTTTCTTCTTAGAGTTCATTGCCTTATGGAGTTTTTTAGCCAAACATGATTAAATAGCAAAAGTGAAGTGGTGGCCTAGAGTAGCCAACCATTCATCTGGTCAAAGAAATGCCTGTGCAGGAAACATCCCTGCACCGTGATGTGTTTATGGTTAACTTCTCATTTGCTGATTTTGTAGTGCCAAATGCTGCTGCAGCTGCTATCCCTCGAACGCCTCTGAGTCCAAGTCCCATGAAAACCCCTCCCGCAGCTGCCGTTTCTCCCATGCAGGTAAGAGCTGGGATCATTGAAGGCTCAGAAAGCTTTAAATGCACATGTTAGACCCTCGTTTTCAGTTATGCACATGTCTCAGGTAAACAAATGACTCCCTCAGAGGATGTTTGTTAGATTTGGTTGGTAAAATACCATGAATATCCTTAATTGATGCAGATTATAAATGTAAATTGTGTGGCTCTTCTGGAAACTTGGATATCTTTCTGAGTAGTCTGTAGGTGGCACATTTTATCTTTTGCTGTCTAATAGAGAATTTCAAATTGTGCTGACTCAGTGGTTGGAGAGAGGGTTGAGCAGTAAGAGAGCTGTTCCCAGCACTCATGTGAGACCTCATACAGTACCCTGCAACTTGAGCTCCTGTGGCACATCTGACACCCTTTTCTAGGCCTCCTTGGCACACCTGAATGTAAGCACACATATCTACACACTTGCACATACACAACCCAGAGTTCAGTGTTGGTCTACACAGGCATGGGTCGAGAGAAGTCCTGTTTATTGAAGGCCGTTTGTCGCAGTTAAGCTGGAGGATATGACATGCTGATCCACTATAAAGAACTTTGAGAGCTGCTGTTCTTTGCCACTGTTGGAGTGCATCCAGCAGCAGGGCAGAGGGCTGTTCTCTGTGACTCAAGAGACCCTCTTGTCAATGCTGTTTTCTTAGCCACTGTCAGAATACGGCTGAAGCAACATACTTTAACATGGGTGAGAATAGCCAAATGGTGTTCTGTGAACACAGGGAGCAGTGGCTGACTCCCTAAAGTTAGGCTTGGGATATTTTCTTTTTGAGTTGAGACTTGATGGTTGTGAGTGGACTTTGAAACTCTTACAGTCTAAGATGAATGCATCCTCTCAACCAGTGGCTTTGCATCTTCATGTTTATACGAGATGTCTTCTTCATTTTAAAGGAAGGCAAGGAAACTCCACGTTTTGCCTGCAGATTTAAGCTTTTTAGATGTTCTTTATTAATCTGACTTGAAACCTACAGGTACAGAGCAAAATTCCAAGTCAAACAAGCCTCAAATAAGCTGAATAATATATAGCTTCTATTTGTTTGTTTGTCAGGACACGGTTTCTCTGTGTAGTGCTGGCTATCCTATAGACCAGTCTGCTTTGAACTCAACAGAGATCTGCCTGCCTCTGCCTCCCAAGTGCTGGAATTAAAGGCATTTACCACTACCTGGGCAGGAATCCTTGTTACATGGCTACAACAACATCAAGAGTTGTCTCAAACAAATGGAAGCTGGATAAAATGTAGGAAGCCATTGTTGTCAGATACGGCACTGCTGTGGTCCCTGAGAAACACTGCTGACAGATGAGGAAGCCCTGCTGCAGCTCTCTCTTCCTGGAGGCAGTTTCTAGGTGATGGTGTAGGAGGATGATCCATCTTGGAACAGAAAAGGACAAACCAGTTAGATCTGAGGACACAAACCAACATTCAAGGAAAATGAAGTCGCTAGACTCTTCAGGGCAGAGCCCCTGAGAAGAGGAAGCTACACAGACAGGGTCCAGACATTTCCATAAGAATCCTTTTAAGTCTGCCTGAAGTTGGCTGGGTGTCTTTTTCTGATTGGAGTGAAGTCCTATATGGCCAGGTAGGAAGACTTTTCAGACAGATGCTTTCCATAGTGTATACAGGTCAGGGAATCCTGTGATTCCAGTCAGCCACTATGAAGAACCTCCTGAACAGATAAGGGAATAAAGTACGTGTAGCTAGATCTCGAGCGCTTGGTAGTTAGGTCTGCCCAAAAGACTATAAAAGTAACTTCCAAAGGATTAGGAGAGCCGCAAGTAATGTCGTAGGCAGTCTATAAGCTCCCAGCGAGTCAGGTACTGGCAGGCATTGTTTGTGTGCTCCGCTCTTGTTGAGTGTTGGCTGACTTACTCCATGATTTATTTCTAATGAATAGAGTATCGCAGCAGTAATATAATGGCACTTCCCAGAGAAGTCATACAACTGGCTTCTGTTGAGTGCTCCTCTTACGTTCACTCTTCTCGATACTTAGGTTCACTCACTCTGCGGGAACCTCTAGTTGCCACATTGTGAGCTTGTTCCTTGCAAAGGACCATTGAGTAAGCTTAGAAGTGGCTCTGAGTCTCATCAACAACCGCTGCTGATGGACTTGAAATTTGGAGCTCTCCCCTGTACCTTCCCTCCAGTCTGTCTTTGTGATAACCGATAGCCAGATTTACCTGCTCACTGAAGACTGAAGCTGCAGTTACCTAGCTAAGCTCTTGACCCATAGAAATCATGAGATCATAAACCTTTGTTGTTTAAAGTCACTGTAAAATATTGGGGTATTTTGTCATACAGTGTACATAAATAATATAGTAGGTTATTTCTCCAGTTAAGACTGCCAGAACAGTCTTACAAATTTTTAACAGAATCCAACAAAATGAAATGTAATTTTGTATTTATATAGAAATGCAAAGGGACTTGAGTATGTGAAAACATCTGGAGGATTTGGAGTACTTGATTTCAACATTTACAATATGACACTTTGTTGAGGCCCCAGCAAAATGTTGAGGCCCGGGCTGCCCCGCGTTTGGCGGCCACTGTATCCCGACCCAAGCTGCCGCTCCGGTCCGCGGGTCGGGGTTCAGCAAGAGAGAGAGTGAGGACGGACTCGAAGAATGGAGACCAGACAGAGTGTGATTCAATCCCGTTTATTCTTCAGTCTCTCTTCCTAGTCCAAGTCCCAAATCTAGCTGTGCTCTCTAAAGAGTCTCCCTAAAGAGTATATCTCTCTGCTGTATGCCTCTGCCTTTTATATGTCTCACTTCTAAGCCATGCCTCTAAGTTACACCTTTAATCATGCCCTTAGGTCTTGTCTCTAAATCTGATCTCTAGGTCACACTCTTAAGTCACACACCTTTAATCTCACACACCCAAGGAAAGTCCTGGGTATCCAAAGCAAGATGTTATCAGAGTGTGCTCAGCTGTTGTAGGCTATTGTAATCCAAGTCTCATGTCAGGGTATATGGCTCAAGATGGCTGCAAAGCTGATAGCCGCTTTCTGCTAAAAGTCGGCCCCCAACAACACTTAACAGTATGTTTCATTGAAGAGAGATTAGGGAGTAGATAGAGACTTGCGGTAGACAGCTGACTTCAGCCCAGCTGTCGGGGTTAGTTAGTATGAGGGTAGGAATAGTCTGCACAAGGTTCCGAGTAACTAGATATCCATAGGACATACTGTCAGGATTAGTTAGTAGGAGGGTAGGAGTAGTCTACACAAGGTTCCGAATAACTAGATATCCATAGGACATACTGTCAGGGTTAGTTAGTAGGAGGGAAGGAGTAGTCTGTACAAGGTTCCGAGTAACTAGATATCCATAGGACATACTGTCAGGGATAGTTAGTATAAGGGTAAGAGTAGTCTACACAAGGTTCCAAGTAACTAGATATCCATAGGACATACTGTCAGGGTTAGTTAGTAAGAGAGAAGGAGTAGTCTGTACAAGGTTCCGAGTAACTAGATACCCATAGGACATACTGTCAGGATTAGTTAGTAGGAGGGTAGGAGTAGTCTACACAAGGTTCCAAGTAACTAGATATCCATAGGACATACTGTCAGGATTAGTTAGTAGGAGGGTAGGAGTAGTCTGTACAAGGTTCCGAGTAACTAGATACCCATAGGACATACTGTCAGGATTAGTTAGTAGGAGGGTAGGAGTAGTCTACACAAGGTTCCGAGTAACTAGATACCCATAGGACATACTGTCAGGGTTAGTTAGTAGGAGGGTAGGAGTAGTCTGTACAAGGTTCCGAGTAACTAGATACCCATAGGACATACTGTCAGGATTAGTTAGTAGGAGGGTAGGAGTAGTCTACACAAGGTTCCGAGTAACTAGATACCCATAGGACATACTGTCAGGGATAGTTAGTATGAGGGTAGGAGTAGTCTACACAAGGTTCCGAGTAACTAGATATCCATAGGACATACTGTCAGGGTTAGTTAGTAGGAGGGTAGATAAAGTATATGAGATACTGAGGTTGGCCAGTAGACTCAAATTATAGCATTGTACATAAAGTTTATAGACAAGAACAGTAGTGAAAATCTTTGTATTCTTTGAGCATGCAAAGGCTTCTTATTTAGGACACACACACACACACAAATGAGTCATAAAAGCAACTGATATTTGGGCATCAGGATTTTTAAAATTTGTCCTAAACACGTGGCAAATAAGCAAAGGCATACCATGCATAAGAGCATCTATTTATAATGTTTACTTGTTGTAGAAAAGACTTGCATGCAGTAACTTGAAGACAGCATGTACTAAAGGCTGGGTGATTTTTATGTAAGCATATGCAAGGGTGGCCAGCATCAGCAGTCATCAAGAAATGGAAATGAAGTTCACAGTAAGGTACCAGTCCATACAGAGTAGAAGGTTAGCAGTGTGAAGATGTGGAGAAGCTGAGCCGTTTGCATATCTCTTAGATAGATCTTATGGGAAATCGAAGCAAGTAGCTGGAGGTTAGTTAGATTTTAGAGAGATACAGCTGAGGGCTGGGATGTAGAGGCAGAGGTAGGTGGATCTCTGTGAGTTTGAGGCCTGCCTGGTCTACTAGCAAGTTCCAGGACAACCAGGGCTACTTAGTGAGATTTTTGTCTTTAGAGTGGCTTGGGGGCTGGAGAGAAGCCAAGCAAATAGAAGTACAGAAGGAAGCATGGAGTTACATATCTTATAGGTTGGTGCAGTAGTGGAGGAAGGGTGTTTAGGCTGCTGTATATGCTTACATCAGGTGATAAGGAAATACCTAATAGTGATTTTGGCAGGGGTGCTGAGTTAAAAGCACAGCCTGATCTAGGGAAGTTGTCGAATTATTGATTGGGAGGCATAGTTGAGGTCTGTTTGGCATGGGGACAAGAAAAACAATAAAACCACAATAGGAACAATAGAAACACACCCATAGTTCAGTTTGGAACTTAATTTTGTGTTTAGTGAATTGGCATATGGTTGTTTAAGTTTTTTAAATAGAAGAATTAAATTGTAGAGTGCCAGAGCTGTCAAGGTCAGTGATATATGTTAGTATAACAGGGTCCCAAGGAAGTGTCTTTGTGTAGAGGAAGTGTCTTTGTCTCTGACTGTGCCAGTATTCTAGTTTTAATAATGTATGTTTAATAATGGTGTTTTAATAATAGAATTATAAGATGCTACCATTAAAGGAAACTGAGTGATGAGGATGCTGGTTATATTATTTCTTAAAACCACATAAGAATGGATTTTTTTTTAATAAATTTATTTTTTAAATGATTTTTTATTTTATATGCATTGGTGTTTTGCATGTACATTTATCTGTGTGAGGGTGTCATATCCCCTAGAACTGGAGTTACACACAGTTGTGAGCTGCCATGTGGGTGCTGGGAACCCAGGTCCTCTGGGAGAGCAGCTAGTGGGTGCTCTTAACCACTGAGCCATCTCTTTAACCCCCAAGGAATTTTTTTTTCAGTCTACAGATCATATACTGTGTCTGTTGTGTGTTTATACCTTACCATAGCAGAGCAAAGGAATTATTCATTGTTTATAATTAAGTATCTACTCTTGAAAACCTTTGTTTTTTCTGTGAGTCTCACATGCCTTTGCTTTCATTTCAGAGACATTCCATAAGTGGTCCAATCTCAACCTCCAAGCCTCTGACAGCCTTGTCAGATAAGAGATCAAACTATGGAGAAATTCCTGTACAAGGTACAGCTAACATGTTCATATCATTTTACTTTTCTGTTAATCTTTGCATTCTTTGGTAACTTATTTTCTTAGTGCTGACGTTATGCCAGCTGATCTGATGTGTCAAAGTTTTTATTGACGTGTCCTAACTACAGTTAGGGAAATGAGTTGTTAGTTCATGAAGCTTTCATGATATACTTGTGTGTGTGTGTGTGTGTGTGTGTGTGTGTGTGTGTGTGTGTGTGTGTGTTTTGAGACAAAGTCTTGCTATGTAGACAGACTGGCCTTGAACTGACTTCAGGGTCTTCCTGCCTAGTGCTGCAGAGTGTGGAGTTAGTTACACGTGTGCCCCTAGTGCTGCAGAGTGTGGAGTTACACGTGTGCCCCTAGTGCTGCAGAGTGTGGAGTTACACGTGTGCCCCTAGTGCTGCAGAGTGTGGAGTTAGTTACACGTGTGCCCCTAGTGCTGCAGAGTGTGGAGTTAGTTACACGTGTGCCCCTAGTGCTGCAGAGTGTGGAGTTAGTTACACGTGTGCCCCTAGTGCTGCAGAGTGTGGAGTTAGTTACACGTGTGCCCCTAGTGCTGCAGAGTGTGGAGTTACACGTGTGCCCCTAGTGCTGCAGAGTGTGGAGTTAGTTACACGTGTGCCCCTAGTGCTGCAGAGTGTGGAGTTAGTTACACGTGTGCCCCTAGTGCTGCAGAGTGTGGAGTTAGTTACACGTGTGCCCCTAGTGCTGCAGAGTGTGGAGTTAGTTACACGTGTGCCCCTAGTGCTGCAGAGTGTGGAGTTACACGTGTGCCCCTAGTGCTGCAGAGTGTGGAGTTAGTTACACGTGTGCCCCTAGTGCTGCAGAGTGTGGAGTGAGTTACACGTGTGCCCCTAGTGCTGCAGAGTGTGGAGTTAGTTACACGTGTGCCCCTAGTGCTGCAGAGTGTGGAGTTAGTTACACGTGTGCCCCTAGTGCTGCAGAGTGTGGAGTTACACGTGTGCCCCTAGTGCTGCAGAGTGTGGAGTTAGTTACACGTGTGCCCCTAGTGCTGCAGAGTGTGGAGTTACACGTGTGCCCCTAGTGCTGCAGAGTGTGGAGTTAGTTACACGTGTGCCCCTAGTGCTGCAGAGTGTGGAGTTAGTTACACGTGTGCCCCTAGTGCTGCAGAGTGTGGAGTTAGTTACACGTGTGCCCCTAGTGCTGCAGAGTGTGGAGTTAGTTACACGTGTGCCCCTAGTGCTGCAGAGTGTGGAGTTACACGTGTGCCCCTAGTGCTGCAGAGTGTGGAGTTAGTTACACGTGTGCCCCTAGTGCTGCAGAGTGTGGAGTGAGTTACACGTGTGCCCCTAGTGCTGCAGAGTGTGGAGTTAGTTACACGTGTGCCCCTAGTGCTGCAGAGTGTGGAGTTAGTTACACGTGTGCCCCTAGTGCTGCAGAGTGTGGAGTTAGTTACACGTGTGCCCCTAGTGCTGCAGAGTGTGGAGTTAGTTACACGTGTGCCCCTAGTGCTGCAGAGTGTGGAGTTACACGTGTGCCCCTAGTGCTGCAGAGTGTGGAGTTAGTTACACGTGTGCCCCTAGTGCTGCAGAGTGTGGAGTTAGTTACACGTGTGCCCCTAGTGCTGCAGAGTGTGGAGTTACACGTGTGCCCCTAGTGCTGCAGAGTGTGGAGTTAGTTACACGTGTGCCCCTAGTGCTGCAGAGTGTGGAGTTAGTTACACGTGTGCCCCTAGTGCTGCAGAGTGTGGAGTTAGTTACACGTGTGCCCCTAGTGCTGCAGAGTGTGGAGTTACACGTGTGCCCCTAGTGCTGCAGAGTGTGGAGTTAGTTACACGTGTGCCCCTAGTGCTGCAGAGTGTGGAGTTAGTTACACGTGTGCCCCTAGTGCTGCAGAGTGTGGAGTTACACGTGTGCCCCTAGTGCTGCAGAGTGTGGAGTTACACGTGTGCCCCTAGTGCTGCAGAGTGTGGAGTTACACGTGTGCCCCTAGTGCTGCAGAGTGTGGAGTTAGTTACACGTGTGCCCCTAGTGCTGCAGAGTGTGGAGTTACACGTGTGCCCCTAGTGCTGCAGAGTGTGGAGTTACACGTGTGCCCCTAGTGCTGCAGAGTGTGGAGTTACACGTGTGCCCCTAGTGCTGCAGAGTGTGGAGTTAGTTACACGTGTGCCCCTAGTGCTGCAGAGTGTGGAGTTAGTTACACGTGTGCCCCTAGTGCTGCAGAGTGTGGAGTTACACGTGTGCCCCTAGTGCTGCAGAGTGTGGAGTTAGTTACACGTGTGCCCCTAGTGCTGCAGAGTGTGGAGTTAGTTACACGTGTGCCCCTAGTGCTGCAGAGTGTGGAGTTAGTTACACGTGTGCCCCTAGTGCTGCAGAGTGTGGAGTTAGTTACACGTGTGCCCCTAGTGCTGCAGAGTGTGGAGTTAGTTACACGTGTGCCCCTAGTGCTGTAGAGTGTGGAGTTAGTTACACGTGTGCCCCTAGTGCTGCAGAGTGTGGAGTTAGTTACACGTGTGCCCCTAGTGCTGCAGAGTGTGGAGTTACACGTGTGCCCCTAGTGCTGCAGAGTGTGGAGTTGTTACACGTGTGCCCCTAGTGCTGCAGAGTGTGGAGTTAGTTACACGTGTGCCCCTAGTGCTGCAGAGTGTGGAGTTGTTACACGTGTGCCCCTTTCCAGGCTGATACCTTTTATAGTAAGTAATACAGAGTGCATGTCACCGGAAGACACGTTTCTCAGCTCTTCATGGAAAGTGTATTACTGTCCCCCATTTCTACAGATACTGTCTGAACACATAACAAAGTTAAGATCCAACAACATGCTTTTAAAGACTCACACTTTAATATACAGACATAGATAAAGTAAAACAAAGGAAAAGATGTACGAGGCAAAGCCAAGTATGGTACGACACATCTGCGATCCCATTACTCAGGTAGGCAAGGCAGGAAGACTGAGTTCTAGGCAAGCCTGGTCTACACTAGGACCCTATTTCAGTGTAACTATAAATTTAGACCATTCAGTGTTACCATGCTTATTCATGAGTCTGAACTAAAGTCTGCCATCTTGATAAATGTTTTCTACTTGCCTTGTCCTGTTCTTTTTCCCCCTCTATTAACATTAATACACTTTTCTCCTTCTCCTCCTCCTCCCCCCTCCTCTTCTTCCTCCTCTTCCTCTTCTTCTTCCTCCTCTTCCTTCTTCTCCTCCTCTTCCTTCTTCTCCTCCTCTTCCTCCTCCTCCTCTTCCTCCTCCTTCTTCATCTTAAAGATAGTTTCTCTGTGTAACAATCCTGGTTGTACTAGATCTTTTTCTCTGTAGACCAGGCTGGCCTTGAACTTATAGAGAGCCTGCTTTTTCCTCCCGGGTGCTGGGATTAAAGGCATGCACAACCACTGCCTGGCAACATCCTATTTTTTAACTTAAAATTTTTATTAGGAGGCTGGAGAGATACTTCAGTGGTTAAGAGCACTGACTGCTCTTCCAGAGGTCCTGAGTTCAATTCCCAGCAACCACATGGTGGCTCACAACCATCTGTAATGGGATCTGATGCCCTCTTCTGGTGTGTCTGAAGACAGTGACAGTGTACTCACATACATAAAATAAATCTTTTGAGAAAATTTCTTTTATTGGATCTGGAAAGATGGCTTGGCAGTGAAGAACACTGCTGTTCTTGTAGAGGACCTGGGATCAGTCCCTGGCACCCACATGGGAATGGTAAAAAGTATGCACGACCATCTAGGCTCTCTAGTCTGTTTTCTTGTACTTTCCATTTGTCCATAGAAATTAGGAAAATAAGACAAACCATGAGAGAGTCATTCTCTAGATTCCTTCAACTAGAAAAAAAAAAAATCTTGATTCCCAGAGGGACCATGTGGGTGCTAGCACTACCCACATGCTGCTACTCGTGTGAGCTTACCTTTCACTGTGCAGAGGTCACAGATCCTGCTAAACACCCTCCCCTTCACAGACAATCTCCACAACCAAGGTCTGTACAGCCCCAAATGTCAGTAGGGCCAAGGTTGTCAAACCTTATAACAAGTAATGATTTTCTTTAAAGATTTATTTATGAGTATGTGGTGATTGCCTGAATGTATGTATATACAACTGTATGTGTGCCAGGTGCCTGCAGAGGCCAGAAGAGGGCTCTGGGTTCCCTAGAACTGGTTAGGGGCAGTTATAAGCCACTCTCTACATTCTTCAACATTCTTTTCTCCTTTGTTTTAAAATTAGTAACTATCACCTCCAGTGTGTCTGTCCATATACTTCTGGGTCTGTAGCCGTCTCCTGAAGCATGGTCAGTATACCAGGAGAGGAGCTATATCCTTAAAAAACTTGGCTCCCCCCTTTATATTCATTCCCCTTCTCTGGTTTTAAAGTCTTTCTTTGAGACAAGGCCTCATTGTAGCCTAGGGTGGCCTCAAAGTTGCTATGGAGCTGAGGACAACCTTGAGTTCTCTATCATGAGAAACCCTGTCTCAAAAAACAAAAAAAAAAAAAAAAAAAAAAAAACCAACAAAAAAAACAAAACAAAAACAAACAAACAAACAAACAAAAAAAACCACAACAACCATGCTTAGGAGAGTGCACTCCATGAAGATTGCTGTGTCTGTGCTGTTGAACTATGCAGCTTCGTACAAGCCCTGATACAGGTGATGCCTGCATCTTCCCATTGTTGAGAACTCAACCTCACTATCTGACATACTGGCTAATTGAAGTAAAGGAGAAAGGGGTAGGCCCTTCTCAGGCTGCCTCTGATAGAAAACAAACCAACCAGCCTGTTTTTCACAACTGGTGACTTCTTAGTCTTTTCTGGACGTCTCAGCCCAGTCTCATCTGCTGTTGGGTTCCCAGGGTCTTTCTTTTCTCCCCATGAACCCTTTACTCACAGAATAGTGGCTGTCATGGTCCTGCTCTAGCCTCCAGGTTCTGTGACAAGCAAGTTGTGTCCTCCTTTCTGTGACTTTTGCAGTAAGCTCACTACCCAACAAGTAGGAGGTGCCCACATGATTTTTTGTTTGATGAATGACTTAAAGGTGAGGCCTGTGGGGTTCTCAGCAGGCAGAGATGCCTGACCCCACATCTGAGGACCTGACTTCAGTACCTGGGACCTGCACGGTGGAAGAAGGGAAAGAAGCAGCCTCTCTAATCTCAGGCTTCTACATGTGCCCACCACACACTAATACAAACATGATTAAAACTTAAGACTGCTTAAAAAAATAGCTTCAGATGTCAACACAGTAGAATTTATCACTATAAAATGTAAAACGTGAGTCACATTTCCTGAAGAGGGCTGACCCAACTTTACATGAAGACAGAACCCAGCCTGCTCACTGCAGACATACATGGACCCACGGTCTTACTATGGCATGTGTGTCTCAGCTTGGGTTTCTAGAGTGAAAATTCGTTAGGAAACGCCCATGGCCTGCTTGACAGCTGCTCAGTTCCTAAGGGTGCTTTTACTTTTTGCAGTGGGAATGGAGCTCAGGGTCTCTCCCATGCCCTTAAGTAGCACTGGGGAGCTACTCCTCTGGCCCTGCTACACATAACTTAAGAAGAATAACTTAGCCAGGCATGGTGTTGCATACCTGTAAACCTAAGACTTGCGAGCTTGTTGCAGGAGAATAGCATTTGAGGCCAGTCTGGACTACATAGTGAGCTCCTGCTGCAAAAAAAAAAAAAAAAAAAAAGGTTTTGGTACATTTTTTTTTTGTTTTTTTGTTTTTTTGTTTGTTTGTTTGTTTGGTTGGTTTTGGTTTTGGTTTTGGTTTTTTTCGAGACAGGGTTTCTCTGTGTAGCCCTGGCTGTCCTGGAACTCACTCTGTAGACCAGGCTGGCCTCGAACTCAGAAATCCACCTGCCTCTGCCTCCCAAGTGCTGGGATTAAAGGCGTGCGCCACCACCGCCTGGCCTAGTTTTGGTACATTTTTAAGAAAGGGCAGCTGTATTATAACAGATTATCTGCTGAAATGGGACAGAGGCAGGGACCTTCAGAATGCAGTATAAACAGACAGGCGGATGAAGAGCCTGGTGCTGAGTGGGTGAGCATTTTCCTAGTTGCGTGTGTGTAGGGGAAGATTGAGTAAGGGGGCGGATTCTCACAGTTTCCAGCCAAAACTCTGACACTCCTGGGTTTGGAACAGGGTCACATTGTGTGACCTTGCTGGCCTGGGACCTGTTTAGACCAGGCTGGCCGTGAACTCACAGAGACCTATCTGCCCTGCTGTAACTAAATGTATATGCTATCATGTCTGGCTAGATATCTGTTTTGTTTTTATAACTTTTGTTTTACCTTCTTAATTTGCTACGTTGTTCTTTGGGAGACTAAAGATTTTTAAAGAAATGATCCTTTAGGTTCACAATTGATTCAATGTAAGACATTGATTACAGGACTAGATAGATAGTTCAGTTGGTAAAATGCTTTCTGTGTAAACTTCAGGCCTTTGGTTTGATGCCTAGCACCGATGTAGAAAGCAGAGCATGGTGGTGCACTTAGAAGTCCAGCACTGGATAGGCAGTGGCAGTCAGATCCTTAGGGCTCACTGGCAAGCCAGTCTAGCCTAATTGGCAAGACACAGGCACCAGTGAGAGACCCTTTCTCAAAAGCCAAGGTAGATGGCTCCTGAGGAATGACATCTGGTTTTTGACCTCTGGCCTCCACATGTGCATATGTACACACATACACGTAAATAAAGAAGTAAATAAAACCTTGGTTTCTGTTTCTGTTCTGTCCTTTAGAATTTGTACTTGAAATGTTCTTCCTTTAAAAGCTGATAGGATTTGGGATTCTGATTGATACTTGTAAACTGTTTGTATAAAAATGTTTGTTTAGTCAGGTGTGGTAGGTAGTACATGCCCTTAATCCTAGCACTAAGGCAGGGCAGAGGCAGGTGGATCTCTCAGTTCAAGGCCAGCCTGGTGTACAGAGAGAGTTCCAGGACAGCCAGGGCTACAGAGAAACCCTGCCTTGAAAAACCATCCAACTCATCAAACAGTTTTTGTTTATGATAATATTACTAATGATTTTAAGCCCGTGTGTCCTCATGTAGAAAGTCAGCTTTCCTTCCCACTTCCTGGGCCTCCTAAGTAGAAAGTAACTCTTTTTATTTCAGACTACATGTTCCTAAGACTCTTGCAGAATACTCCGAGGGGCTGGGGAGATGACTCAGTGGTTGAGTATGTGCTGCTGTTTCAGAGGACTTTGAAGCAGCAGTATTTTAATCTGCTCAAAACTTTTCAGTGGGTGCACACCTGCTTCTCGCTACTGTACCCCAGTGTTCTGGATTCCCCAAAGACAGACCACATACACAGCCTTATATTTTCAATACCTTAAACAGCTCAATGGCTGGGCCACTCCCTAACTCCACGTGGCACACACACACACACACACACACACACACACACACCCCTCTGATACTCCTGAGTTAATACTTACTAAATTTATATTTTATCTTTCCTGTCCTAGACCCTGCTGGGCAACCCTCCTGCAGCTGCTTTCCCCCTGCACCTACATGTCAGCTGTCTCTCTCTCTGCACCTTTCTGGCATAATCCATCTCCTATGCCCACATCATGGTGGAATCCCCTCTTCTTCCTTCCTTGGTTCCTTCCTGGGAATCCTAAAAGTCCCGCCTCTCTCTCCCTGCCCAACCTTGGCCTCCAGTAGATTTATTGATCAGTCAAAAACCAACTGGGGGCACTGCAAACAGGATGATATAATTAGCATGAAAATACAAGCTCCTCCTGGATTTGAGTGTGGTTCCTACTGCCCATGTTGGGTGGCTCATAACTTTCTGTAATTCCACCTCCAGGGTACCTGTACTCATACATGTATGCGTGCACATGCACATACAGACACAATTAAAAATACAACAAATCTTTTAAAAAAGAATTATTGGGACTAAAATATGTGATACTCTTAAAGTGATACTCAGTACTGTATGCCATATTTTTTGTTTGGTTGGTTTTTGCTTGTTGCCAATCATTGAACCTAGGGCCTCAGGCATCCTAAACCATACTTCATCATTGACCTGCTTTTCCAGCTACTAAATAGTTAATATATTAAGAAAAGAAATGGGTGGGCATTCTTGGAAAGTAAGGCTAATAATAGTCTTTATTAAATACAGGCGTTATTGTTTAGTTTTATACTAGTCATTTATCCCTAACATATCAGATCCTGGCTAGGCAGAACACATGCATTCATGTCTTCTGGCCTGAGCACAGCCTGTTGGGTTCGTAACCCTAGATAAGATGTGTGCAGGAAGAGGGAGTTGGCAGGACAGAAAGATTGCGCCAGTGTTCCAGGAACTAAAGAGACTCCTAAGAAAGTGTAAGAACCAAGCTGAAGCCATAATAGAGGCGGCGGGTGGCATCTGATTGTGTCATTCCTGGCTGCACAGTAGCAATGACACTAGCTAGACTAGTCCTCAGACCACAGAGTGGGTAGTGAAGGCTCTCAGTGTCATCGCCTTGGACAGCCTCCTCCCCTGCTGTCCAGATAATCCATGCTTTATCAAACCAGACTCTTACTTTCCCTCTCCTTCGTATCTTTTTTCCATTATTGTCTGGCTGAAATGCAGTTCCCAGCCCTTCTTTCTGGTAAGGCCCAGGCTACTCCACTATGGTTTTCAACCCTTCTCTGCTGCCTGAAATAAGAATGAACTATTTTCCTTTTTTTGGCTGTATTATGGAATTCTAACTATACCATATATCAATGGATACTTGTATATATGATGTCCCTTCTAACTGTAGGCATAGAAAGGCAAGGTTTTTTTAGTTTATGCCTTAGGCCAGTGCAATAAGGAACCTCTTAATTTGATTAAGTTGCTTTGAAGAATTAATTAAGTGGCACAAAATGACTTAGAAAGAGTCAGCTGCATAGCATGTCTCACCATCATCTCTAGAAGAGGTCCGTATGGTGCTTGTCTGTGGAGATCATGTTTAGTAAACGTGCTGTTTTGGCGGGGTTGAAGTGCCTTTAATTAGGAGGAGGGACGAGCCTGAAGGCTAAGAACAGTAGGAGTCACCTTCCCTGTACTTCTGCCACCTCAGCATTCATCCATGTTGTTTTTGTGACCTTTCCACTTTGTGCAGAGCATCTACTAAGAACATCTTCAACTAGCCGACCCGCCTCTCTCCCAAGAGTCCCTGCTATGGAAAGTGCCAAGACCATCTCAGGTAATGACTTTTATCTGAAAAATTATTAAAAACAAACAAACCCCTAAAACCCTCCTAGAAGTCTTCAGTTGCCCACATTGTAGAGATGACATGTTGAAGGTACATCTTTCTGAAAGTTGAGAGTTAGATATGCAATGACTAATTTGAAGAGTGAATCAAAGCACACTAAAAATTCCTGGAAGCTGCTTGCTGGTATGGTAAAGCCCCACACAGCGAGGGCACTGGAGGCTCACTGTGTTTGTCCTCAGTGTTTCGGCTACCTATATTACTCTCCCTTGTGGCCTTCTCAGTTGTACCTGGAAAGGAAAAGTCCTGATAGCTCCGCTGTGGTCTGGCTACTGTCCCCCTTGACATGGAGTGAGCACACCCCTCCCTGTGTCCTCTCACTCTTGATTCCGACTGACTACAGTGAAGGGTTGGCATTACTCACATAAAATGTTGTCTCATCTCAGAGTCTTAGCACACCACTTTAAAAACTTACTGAATTAAGACATACAATGTACTTGGGGAAAAAAAAAGAATAGCCATAAAATTATGCCTAAAACCATGTAAGTTTGATATTCTATAGTCATTTAATATGAGAAAGCATCTGCCCCTTCAGGATCTTTAGGGTAACACTTTACTAATGCTGCCTGTTTGTCCTGATTTCATCCCGACCTTGTTAGCCCAGCATGAGTGTGGCAGCACACACCTGTGTTCATGTGCAGAGGCTGAGGCAGGAGCGTTCCAGGATGATTTTTTTTTTTTTTTTCTGTGTCAGCCTTGCAAACTTAGTGATAATTGACTTGATTGATACCTTTTAATTTTTGTCTTCCTGGTATGTGTTTGAAGCTGCATGCATCTCTGCAGAGATGCCCCTCTCCCTCCTCCCTTTCAGCAGTTCTGCATTTAGAGGGGTGTGTTTATTTTACTTGTAGGTGCTGGGTAGGGGTGGGTAGTTGCACATATTGCTTTGGTTTTTAGCTGTGTTTGTGTAGCTCTCACTGTGTACTAGGTAAATACTGGGAATGTTGCATGTTAATAAGGCACTTGTTCCCTTAAGATGTGATATGGTTTGTATTTCTACTACCAGCCTTTTCATAGATTTTAAATCCTTTAATTTTTTATGATAATGTCTCATTCTATAGCCCAGGCTAACCTCATGTTCATGGTGGCCTCCTGCCTCAGTTTGAAAGCACAGGGATTCTAGACATCAATCCCTCTGCCAGCTATATAAGTATTCGGAATGAAAACTAAACCCAGTCATGAGTGGGTTCAAGGGTTAGCTCCTCCTCTCACAGGGTAATAGCTGTTCTTTAGGAATCTTCAGAAGAAATTCTCAAGCTCGAACTAAAAAATTTAAAGCATGTATATCACTCTATACTCTTAAAAGATATGCAATTGTAATTGTCAATATATATATACAACATTTAAAAATTATTTGACAAAGCATTTTTTTTCTAAGAAAACAATCTAGATGTCAAAAAATAAAGTAACTCTCAATCTTTCTAAGACATTTTATCCTCAGAATTTTTAAACTTGTTTTAATTGAAATAGATTTTCTAGAATATATTCAGATTATGATTTCTCCTCCTTCAACTTTTCCCAGACCCTCCCCACTTACCCACCCACTCAAATTCACTCCTTTCTCTCATTAAATAACAAACAGGCAATAATAATAATAATAATAATAATAATAATAATAATAATAATAATAATAATAATACCAAGCTAACAAGAAACATAAACAGATGCCAGATCTGAGATGCACAAATTCTCACACACAGAACTCTTTCCTTAAATTAGAAAATGCATTGTATTTATTCATAGTACTTGGTACCATGTGACATAAGATTTTTGTACAAATACAAAAAGTTGATCATTTCCCTATCTTCTTCCCATCCCTTTCTTTACTTCTCTTTCTTCCCCTATACAGTTGTTTTCTCATATGTACTTAATGATTTTATGACTTGTATAGCATCCAGGAACCACAAGTGAGAGAAAACATATTTGTCTTTGTGAGACTGACTTAGTTTGGGTAATAATATAAAATGTTGGGAGACTGTCTCATTAGAGTGTACATCCCTTTCCCTGCAAATGATGAAAATTTGTTCTTTTTGGCATGAAGAAAAAAATCCACTGTGTGCGTATTCCCAGTTGCTTTGTCCCTTCCTCTGTTGTGAGACCTAGCTTGGTCCCATGACTTGGCTACTGCGAATAGTGCTGCAGTCCACATCGAGGAACCAGTTCCTCTAGGATACATTGATTTGGATAGATGGGAGCTCTAATTTCAGTTTTGGGTGAAACTTCCATATTGAGTTGCACGGTAGTTGGACTAGTTTATATTCCACCATGACTTTCTCACAGTGTCTCGACGGAGTAGTGAAGAAATAAAACGGGACATCTCTGCATCTGAGGGAGCGTCACCAGCCTCTCTCATGGCTATGGGCACCACGTCGCCACAGCTCTCCCTCTCTTCCTCTCCCACCGCCTCTGTCACTCCAAGCACCCGGAGCCGAATAAGGTAGGAAACATGTTCTGTGTACTGCTCCTGGCCTTTCAGAGTGAAGGACCTGCTTACAACTCAGTGCTGACTGTCCCTCTTTCTTTTTTCCTGATACTCGGTGTTGAATTTTGTTTTGTTTGAAACTGGAAGTGGCTCAGTAAGTGCAGGTGAGGCATCTTAAATCTAAAAACCCAAGTGCATGCCCTTTTGAATGCCAACATGAAGGCTTGAGCATTTCAGACTTTGCATTTTCAAATTAGAGATGTTCTACTGGTAAATTCTATGAAGATACTTCAAAATTAGGTACTTGCTTTTGGGGAGAGTGTTGCTCAGTGGTCAGATACTTACTTAGCATGTGTAAAGGCCTTGGGTTCAATGTCCAGTGTCATAAATAAATCAGTAAATAAGGTGTAGGGAGGACAAAGAGAAAGAAGTAACACAAAGTAGACACAGGCATGCCCACACTCAGCACTCAGAGGATGGAGGCAAGAGAACTGTGCTAAGCTTGGCTACGTAGTAAGACTGTCTAAAAACAGACAGACAAACTGAAAAAAACCTCTGAAATCCAAAATCCTGTCCAAGCATGTATTATGAAGTGGAGTTGTGGGCATCCTGGGAGAGTGTTAGAGAAGGCTTCCCAGGAGGTAGAGCCTGCACGGAGTCTGTGAGCACTGTGGCTATGGACATTATTGGCAGGATAAGTAACTTGAATACATGTAGGAAAGGGATGACTGAGCATGTAGTCTGGGCACATACATGATCTGTAGGAAATGCTAGGGTTTAGGAGACAGAGACAGACAGCTAGAGGATGATGGCTACTGTCTCAGGGCAGAGAAAACCTGGTTGAGTAGCTAGGTGATAGGACCTCTGTGAAGTCAAAAGGCTCACTTTGGTGAGATGCGAGGTAATGAGTGGAGTGAATAAATCAAGGTGATGAAAGAAGTTTTTTCTTCTGCAGCAAAGTCCAGAAAACTAGTTCAAAGGATATTTCTTCTAGTATTATGGGTTGAAGTTATCAAGTCTGATCAGGGTAGTCACAGGGTTAGAGAACCCAAGAAAGGCTGGGTTCAGGAGTTTTATTGCAAAGGCGACAATGACTTTAACGACAGGTTTCTATGTAAGGAATGCAGGCATAGCAACTGTGAGTGGGGGGCAGCTCTGATTGGTCAGACTGGATCAGACAACAAGGTGCTGTGCTCTTCAGTGAGCAGCACATAGGAGTGTGAGTTCATGTGTTAGAAGTGCTTAGAGGAGTGGTGATACATAGTGTAAATCATAGCACACAGGACACACAAGCAGCTGCCCCTGTGAGTTTGAGGCTAGCCAGAACAAATAAATAATCAAAGCTTTTTTTTCCCTACACACACACACACACACACACACAGAGTTTTTTTAGGTGGGAAAAAATATTGGAAATTTAGCATACATTGTAGGAATGAGAAAAACTGTTGACAAGTATAAGATTAAGAACAGGAGTAATGGAAAGGGTTTCAGAAACTTCACTGTTGCCGGGCAGTGGTAGTGCATGTCTTTAATCCCAGCACTTGGGAGGCAGAGGCAGGCGGATTTCTGAGTTCGAGGCCAGCCTGGTCTACAGAGTCTACAGCTTGGTCTACAGTTCCAGGACAGCCAGAGCTACACCTGTCTCGAAAAACCAAAAAAAAAAAAAAAAAAGAAAAGAAAAGAAAAGAAAAGAAACTTCACTGTCTGTTAGGTTCTAGGTTTTAAGGATAGAGTGTAGCACTTGACCATTCAAACTCAAATTATGAAATTTAAAAAAGATTTTTGCAGAGACAGGATCTTACTTCATAGTCTAGACCTGGCTTGAACTTTAGATTCTTCTATCTTAGTTTCCCAGGTATTGAGATTATATATAGGCTTATGTCACATGCCTGTTATATGAACATATTTTTATTTATATTTCTTTCTTCCTTAATTGTCTTTATTTTTATTTTATGTGTGTGTTTTTCCTGACTGTATGCCTGTGAACCATGTGTATGTAGTCCTCACAGAAGCCAGAAGAGGGCATTGGATTCCCTGGGCTGGCTAGTGGTTGGTGGGAATCAAACTTGGGTCCTCGAGAACAACCAATGTGCTTAACCTCTGAACCATCCTTCCGGCCCCATGAACTAACTTTTAAAGCCATACCTCTTGTGTGACCAGCCTCTGAGGAGTGTATACCCATAAGCAGTACATTTTATGAATAGGTAGACAGTGCAGGGCCACAGCAGCTTGGCCATTCTGCCATGCCAAAGACTTGGTAGGCACAGTGGAGCACACATGTACTCCTTCTTAGGACTCAGGAAGATGAGGCAGAAAGGTGAACTCAGGAATTTGAGCCCAGCCTGGAACATAGTGAGCTTTCATCTTAACAATCAGGTTATACAGTTTAGCACATACTTAATATCTCCTTAGAAGTGATATATGTTTTTGTTTGCAATGGTGGGGATTGAACCTAGACGTATTCTAGGCAAGCACTCTAGGACTGAACTACAGCCTGCCTAGCTAGCTAGCTACCTTCCTATCTATCTATCATCTACCTACCTATCTATCATCTATCTATCTATCTATCTATCTATCTATCTATCTATCTATCTATCTATCTATCTGTGGTGGTTTGAATATGCTTGGCTCAAGGAGTGGCACTGTTAGGAGGTGTGGTCTTGTTGGAGCAGGTGTGTCACTGTGGGGGTGGGCTTTGAGATCTTCCTCCTAGCTTCCAGGAAATCAGTCTTCTCCCAGTTTCCTTTGGAACAAGATGTACAACTCTCAGCTCCTTCTCCAGCTCCATGCATGCCTGGTTGCTTTTTTTCTCCCGCCATGATGATAATGGACTGAACCTCAGAACTTACAAGCCAGCCTCAATTAAATGTCCTTTATAAAAGTTGTCTTGGTCATAGTGTCTCTTTACAGCAATGGAAAGCCTAACTAATATACTATCTATCTATTTATCTTGAGGCAAAGTTTCCCTAAATCACCAGGCTAGCGTAGAACTTTCACCAAAGCCTAGACAGGTCTTGACCTTGTAGTCTCCCTGCCTTCACCTCAGAAATGGTGGGGTGGGAGTACAGGCCTACTCTACCAGGCTAGCTTAGAACTTCACAGAACTCTCCTGCCTCTGCCTTCTCAGTGCCTCAGCACATAGTATAACATGTGTTGTTAATGTTTATTGCTACCTCTTTTTTTTCCTCCAGGTCTTAAAACATAGAGTAAACTTATTTTTCCTATATGATGTTTTATGTATGGATATTTTCTCTGAATATATATCTGTGCACTGCATGCACACGTGGTATCTGCAGAGGCCAGAGGAAGGCACTGGGTTCTCTGGAACTGGAGTTAGGAGTTAGAGACCATTGTGAGTGGCCATGTCTGCGCTCGGCACTGAACCTGGGTCCTCTGAAGAGCAGTCTGTGCTCTTAACCACCGAGCCATCTCCAGCCCTTATTGCCATGCCTTTTCTGTCTCATTTGTCTAATTTTGAGCTCTTCATCTCACAAAACCTTGTTGATGAGAGCATTGAGGACATAAGGAAATAAGAAGGTTGGAAATAAACTAAAGCATTTTATAGACTAGAAGGCTCAGAGCAGTTTGTGTGTCGCCATATCGTGCTGAGCACCCTGATTCTATCCTGTTACTCCATACAGAGTGTTTGTGCCACGTGTGACCAGACTGAGAACCGATGGTGAAATTAAATAAAAGGCTATGGCGTAGCATAGATTAGTTTTGTGCATTTTTCTATTTAAAAGTGCAGAGTGGTGCTGTGATCTTATTGTGGGACTCAAATATTTCAACTTGGGTTCCTTATTTTCACAAATTAGGGAAGAAAGGAAAGACCCCCTCTCAGCATTGGCGAGAGAATATGGAGGATCCAAGAGGAACGCCTTGTTGAAGTGGTGTCAGAAGAAAACAGAAGGCTATCAGGTAAGCATATGGTTCTCTCATTCCATGGAAGCAATTGCTGCACAAGTGCCACCTACCACAACTGACTGTGTTCCTTACATTCAGATGGCTCTGTTTGGTTGTTTTCAAGACAGGTTTTCTCTGTATCCCTGACTGTCCTAGAACTCACTCTGTAGACCAGGCTGGCCTTGAACTCAGAGATCTCCTGCCTCAGCCTCCTGAGGGCTTGGACTAAAGGCCAGCACTACTACTGCATGGCGTACTCATCTTAAGATAGTTTAGCATTAGGTTTGAATCTTTGCTTTCACAGCACTTGGCCATTCCTGTTGGGGTTTGTAATACCTGCCACTCCTTCCTCTGTCTTCTAGCATTTTGCTCAGGGTTTATTTTAGATGATGTTAAATGTGACTGAAGATTTAATTCCACACAAATTAAATGTATTTATTACCCTGCTAAGAAATGCAATTTAGATTCGTGGTATCCTCACATAGGATTTAAGTTACAGAGACTATTTCCAGATTGCAATTGATTTTCCTCAGAAATGTACAGGAATACATGAGAAGGTGATCCGAGTTCTGTATTCCTGGGCTCATAACAAAACGGCCAAAAAAGACCTAACCAACAGAGATACCAAAGTAGTGGAAGAATCAGTGAACAAGGCCTACCATTAAGAAGCCTCCTATGGGCAAATTCGTATACAACTCAGGCAGAGATTGTCAGGTCCTTTAGGATTAAAGACCCACGTATATGCAGCTGTAAGAAGGCAGTCAGCACTGAGCGTCTACTAGTGGTCTGCTGTTTGTCACTCATTAGTCAAGTGGAGTTAGAGTGAGGGTGTGAGGGGCTGGGGAGCTGTGCACTGCCAGGCACAGTGTGGAGTGTTAGGACGGCTGTGAAGGGACCATAGGATCTGACTGTCACAGCAAGGACCCAAAGAGACTGCTTAGGCATTCTGCTCTGTACAGTAGCTTAATTCACAGAGGCCAAGATAGTAGAGGCATCCCAGGGTCCACTGGCAAATAAGGGCATACAAAGGTATTCTCAGTCCTTTGTATGTAAGAAGGCTACTGATTTTTACGCGTTGATTTTTATCAGTTGTAGAAGTGATTGTTTATGTATAAAATTACATCATCTGCAAATAAAGGTGCTTATGCTTCTTCCCTTCCATTTGTCTCCCCTTGATCACCTTCCATTGTAGTGAAATGGATGCTCCATGCCATTCTATTATGACTTCATGTACTAACAGACATCCTTGTCTTGTTCCTGATTTAAGTGGAAATTCTTGAGTTTCTTCTGTCTAGTTTGATGGGCATTGGCTTGGTGTAGAGTGCCTTCATTATGTTGAGCTGTATCTTTTGTATCCCTAGTCTTGCCAGGACTTTTATCATGGAAGGACATTGGGTTTTGTCAAAGGCCTTTTCTCACCTCATGAAATGATGATGCGGGCTGTCTTGCAGTGTTTACATGGTTCACTACTTGATTGTGGCGGAACTTGCATTTGATATGTTCTTGAATCCAGACTACAAGCATTATATTAAGAATGTTTGCATCTATGTTCATAAAGGCGATTGCTCTGCTGCTGCTGCAGTTGTTGTTGTTGTTGCTGTTGTTGCTGCTGCTGTTGTTGTTGTTATTGGTGGTATTTGTGTGGTTTTGGAATTAGGGTAATTGTTGCCTTGTACAAAGGATTAGAAAGTGTTCTTTAGTTTCTCGTTTGTGGAACAATTTTACAAGTGTTGCCATTAATTCTTTTTTAAAGGTCTGGTTGAATTCTGTGCTGAATTGTCTGACTTTTGTTTTCCGTTTCTTTCTTTCTTTCTTTCTTTCTTTCTTTCTTTTTTTTTTTTTTTTTTTTTTTTTTTTTTTTTTTTTTTTTTTTTGTCATTGTTTGATTGGGAGACTTTTAATTATTGCTTTTGTTCCATTAGGGGTTATAAGTCTGTTTGAATTGCTTATTTGATCTTGATTTAAATCTAGTAGATTGTATATATCAAAAAATTAATCCATTTCTTTTAGGTTTTCCAGTTCGGTAGAGATTGTTAAAGTTTGTCCTTAGGAGTCTCTGAAGTTCGGTGTCTGTTGTAGTGTGCCCCCTTTCATCTCCGATTTTATTAATTTGGATCTTTTTGTTTTGCTAAGTATCTGTCAACTTTTTTTCCCTTTAAGAACCACCTCTTTGTTTCCTTGATTCTTTGTACTTTGTTGTTTCTATTTCATTCAGCCCTGAGTTTGACTGTTTTTGAACATCAACTCTTTTTGAATCAGTCACCATTTATTGCAGGTCGGTTCTCAGTCAGGATTCCGAGATTTAGCCACAGCTGAATTCTTCATGGGTCGGGGCTGAGTAGCCAGCTGCGCTCAGCCATGCTTAGCTGTGCTGTGCCTCCACGCTGACCCTCTTCAGTGCTACTTACTTCACTAATCATATTTGAGTTTCTTGTAAGAAATGTGGAAGCTGAAAACCACACAGGCTGCCAGCACCATGTTAAGCTCACAGTGCTGCCTTTCTGGATTTTGATGGACTTGTGATACTGGCTGTGACCTTTCTGAGCAGTTCCTATGATGCCACTGGGGCTGAAATTCTGCATCCATGTCCAGCTTAGCAGCTCTCCAAGTTTAACCTCTGTGGGTTTCTCCTCCAGTGACACAAGTGACACCATCATGCAGTTCTGTTGTCCCAACAAATGTGAATGCTGGGGACTAACTTCAGGTCCTCTGTAAGAACAGTACGTGCTCTTGACTGCAGAGCCATCTATCCAGCCCTAACCATAATTTTTTTAAACAAAAAGACCAATCTGTTAGAGCTCTTAATGTGTCAGATACCACGTAAGAAGTGCCAGAGCCCCTGTCCAGGCTGGCTGTGTGCATGGTAACATATGTATCCTTAGGCACTAGCAGTTGGTTCAGGCCTTTAGTCTCTGCCGCCTCACAAATCTCTGTTCAGAAAGGGCACGTTGTGACACTTGACTGTTGAGTGGAGTAGGAGCTGTTACGTGACACTTAGTATGCACTGTTGTCACAGACCCCTAAATGGACCACGAATGCTTTATGTCAAGAAAACTGTCTAATCAATGGAGAGAGATTCACTAATACTCATATCTTCTGTCATTAACTCTTTTAAGTGGCATCCTCAAATTACTGTGCTGATGACTGTAATCTTATTAACCATCCATTACAAAACAAGTCCCTGTGGACTCACCTTTTAGTTAACAAATACTTTTGTCTACTTTAAATCATGTCCTGCCATGCATTAACACCACTGTAGAATAGCTAACTCTGGAATATTAGCATTGGAAGGACCTAGATGTTCTGATTTATTGAGGGAGTAAAACCCCCTCAAAGATAAAGAACTGCCTCAGTTATATTGTAATTTCACAAGCGACTTCTAGATTTTTCAAGACTTACTTTAATAAAGCTTCTTAAACATTTCAACCTCCCTTCTAGCCCACTGATCAAAGGTAGGAGAGTACGGTTAATAGGAAGAGGAGGATGTGGACCTGTTTAGAAGTAGTTCTTTGGGTCCATTTCAATCTTCATTGTCAGCAGTCCAGTCCACTCAGATCAGCAGGAGGGGCTGCAGAAGTCCTCTGGGTGCATTTTTTAACAAGCAAAGATCATCAAAGAAAGCAAGGCAAACCAATGCCTGAACATTGTCCACTGTCTGTTGGGTTATACTTATCCTCTTTTCAAACATTGAGTGTCCCCTCACGTGTCTGCTCCAGGAAAACATCTCATACTCTTTCACCAGACAGCCTCCAGAAAAATATCACATGTCTGCTTCAGCAAAGCATCCTCTCATAAAACAGCTGCCAGAAAAATGTCACATGACACAACTGTGTCTCCAATGAAACCAGAAATTCTCACCTCAACAGACTCTTACTCTCTGCTCCTCACCCAGTTTTAGATCTGTGTCGGGCATCATCTGCTGCATACATAAAGAAGCTTCTTGAAGACTTAAAAGATGCACTAGTCTATGGATAGAATGATAAGTCATTAGGAGTCAACTTAATACTATGTCAGCTTAGTAGAATAGTAGAAGGTTCTCCCCTAGGGCCCAAGACTATCTGGCCAGAGGCTCTTGGCCGATAATAGTGTCAGGTATAGGTTTCATTTTGTAGAGTAGGCCTACAATTTGACCCGAAAGTGATTGGTTTCTCCCGTGGTATTTGTGACATTGTTGAATTAGTGAGCTTGTAGTTCACTACCAGGCCAGTAGTCAGAGAATTCACAGCTAAGTAAGACTGGCTGCTTTTTTCTTCCAATAGTATGTGTAGCACCTTGTAGCACCTTGTAGCACCTTGTAGCACTATGAAATCTGAACAGTAGTGATGAATCTTCCAGGTCAGTACCTGCTTGGGTTCGCTATGTTCTGTGACTCTAGTATTTGATGTTTTCAGCAACAGGGTCTTACCACCAAGTTCTAGAGGGCAACCAAGAGCACTGGCAGTCTCTAATGTTTGAGGGTCTATGGGTCCTCAGGAGCTAACAACTCCAGAAAAGCTAACCTAGTGCTGGCACTCAGATATTTGTTAGCCTGTAGTCTCTAGTAGGGACATTGTTGGTAGGGTAACTATCTGTGTGCCCCTCACCCCATATAAACACATGCACATATAAAGTTTGATTGTTCTTTTGTTGTTGTTGTTGTTCATTTTGGTTGTTGTTTTTTGGAAGCTTCTTTTGTTTCTGTGTGACTTTCGGGTCTTTCTTAGTGATTCCTTCCCATATTTCCTCCTTTACCCTGCTTTCCTGTCCCCTACCTCAATCCTTTGATCCTGTCTAACAAATTTTCAGAGCTGTTAGTAGGGGATCAGCATCCCCTATTTCCTTACGCCTTAGTTAGCTTTGACTGTTCGCTTGTCACACCTCGAGCTGAGCACCACGTTTACCCTGATTGATTTATTTATTCACTTATCTTTTGCTTGATGACATCAGTAAGTAAGATTTCCTTTTATTACTACTTTGCTGAGGATTCCTTAAAAAAAAAAAAATCAAGAATGAGTCAGGTGTGATGGTGCATGGCTTTAATCCCAGCATTCACTCGTGAGGCAGAGGCAGGGGGATCTGTATGAATTTGTGGTTAGCCTGGTCTAAAGAGTGAGATCCTATCCCAGAACAAGCGGAGGGATAGTTGAGTGGTTAACAGCAGTAGGGGCTCTTCCAGAGGACCCAGGTTTGGTTTTCAGCACCTATGTGGCAGCTTTTAAGTGTCTATATCAAATGCCTTCTTCTGCCTTCTGTGGGCATGAATGTAGTGTACAGGCAGACATGTAGGCAAAAACCATGTATATAAAATAAAGAATAAATAGCCTCTCAGAAAGAAAGGAAGGAAGGAAAGGAAAGAAGGAAGGGAGGGAGGGAAGAACGGAGAGGGGGGGTAAAGAAATCAGGAGTGAATATTGGGTTTTGTCAAATGTTTTGTCTGTATCTATTGAATTGACCCTATAGTTTTCCTTTCTGGCTTATTAATAGAATTACACTGAGTTTTGTATGTTAAATCATTTGTATTCAAATGACAAATTTCAATGGTTAATGGAGTTTCATATTTTCTCTTTATTGCTAGAACCTCTTAAGGTTGTTGCTTTATACTTTGTCAGGATATGGTATTAAGATATGTTGACTTCCTCAAATAAACTCTTAGGAATTACCTCTTGAGGTTTATGGAGAAATTTGTATAAAACTGGCATTATTTTCTTTATATGTTTGATAGAATTTTCCAGAGAAGCTTCTGAACCTGGGGTTTTCTTTGTTGGGAAGTTTTTAACTACAAAATCTGATTTCTTTAACAGTCCAGACTGTTTATATCTGTCTGTGAGTGAACTTGGGTTTACATGTGTGGCTGTTTCATCTGTGTTGTTGGTGAGTTTTTCATGGTGTCATATGATCCTCTATATCTAATAGTGTGATTTATGTAGTAGTGTCTTCTTTCCTCAGATTAATCTACCTAGAAGCTTGTCAAATATATTTGTCTTATCAAAGAATCAATTTGGGGTTTTATATTCTCTGTTATTTTTATTTTCTGTTTCATTGAACCCACTGTAATTGTTATTTCTTTCTTTTTACTTTAAGATGGAACTCAGAAGCCACTTGGGTTTCAGTTTCTTATGGTGAAAGATGTTATCTTGATTTGAAGCTTTTCATCTTTTCTGTTGACATTCTGTAAGTTTTGGTATATTATGTTTTAATTCAGAAAACTCTTTTAGTTTTTCTTTCCTTTTCTATTTTTATTTAATTTTATTTTGAAACAGAGTCTTGCTATGTTGCTTAGGCTGGCCTTAGACTTCTGGATAGGAGTCACTCTCCTATCTTAGCCTGTTACTTGCTAATTTAGTTTTTGACCCATGGGCTGACCATGGGCTGCTTAGAAGAATAGCATTTGGTTTCTAAATATTTGAGGATTTTTCCAGAGATTTTCATGTTTCTAGTTCAAGTCCAGTGTGCCCAGTGAGTTCTTTCAGATTTTTTTAAGACTCCTTTGGGATTCAGAAAATGCTTTGCTAATATTCAGTGGCCACTGATGTACCATGGCTGGAGAGATGCTGTGTAGACAGAGGGCAGCTCAGTTTCATTTGTTAGAGTGGTGCTCCTGGCTTCCCAGCCTCAGTTGTGTTTGCTTACTCTGTCACCTGTTGAAAGGAAGGTATTAGAATCTCTTGACAATGACTGCAGCATTCTCTACCTGTAGTTGTAACAATTCAGGCACTTTGATGCTGGTTGGTGGGTTGTTGGTTTCTCTCTGTATTTCAGGCTGTCCTAGAACTTGAGGCCATGTCTTGTCTCAGCATACCACACACTACGGTTACAGCTGTGCACTGGTTTGCCTGTGCACACCACAGATTTACCGGACCCTTACACGTTTAGGATTCTTTCTCTTTGCCTCTGCTGTTAGGAAATGGTTTTGCTTTTCATCCCTGATATTTTTATTCTTAATTTTACTTTATCTGATAATATATCTATTTTCATTTTCTTTTATTTATTCAGCATGATTATGTATTTGTATGTGTGTGTTTGTGCATGCACACGTGGGCAACCGGTCATGCGAACTTGTGCCTACCACATGTGTATCTTTATGCATGTGGAGGCCAGAAGTCAAGCTTGGCCTTGTTCCTTAGGTGGTTCACCGTTTTTGTTAGTCTGTTTTATTTTAATTATGTGTACATGGGTATGTGCACACAAGTAGGTATCCTTAGAGCCCAGTCCCATAGGCCTGAAGTTGTGAGCCCTCTGACATGCCTGCTGGGAATTGAACTTTGGTCCTCTGGAAGAGCACTACATTTTCTTATCTACTTCTTACCCTCTCCCTCTTCTTCCTCTCCTTCCTCTCCTTCTCCTCTTCTTTTAGACAGTCTCTCATTGACTTTGGGCTTGCCGGATAGGTTAGACTGACTGACCAACAAGTTCCAGGGATCCTCCTGTTTTTCCTTCCCCAACACTGCGATTACAAGCATGGGCCTGTGCCCAGATTTTTGTTTGGTTTTGGTTTTGGTTTTGGTTTTGGTTTTGGTTTTGGTTTTGGTTTTGGTTTTTGTTTTTGTTTTTGTTTTTGTTTTTCAAGACAGGGTTTCTCTGTATAGCCCTGGCTGTCCTGGAACTCACTCTGTAGACCAGGCTGGCCTCAAACTCAGAAATCCACCTGCCTCTGCCTCCCAAGTGCTGGGATTAAAGGCGTGTGCCACCACTGCTCAGCTATGCCCAGATTTTTAAGCTGCAGCGCTTGCATTCACTTTTCCAACTGAAAATTATCTACCCAGTTCCTTTATTGGGCTTCTTTTTGATGGCAGATAATTTATTAGTATCTTTATTAATGATTTTTCTAAGGTTTACACTATAAATTTTACCATAATTTACTTACTGGTTGTCCTAATTTTCCTTTAAAAAAAAAATTTAAAAAGAAAAGAAAGAAAGAAAAAAATAGCAACTTTGCTCCAGTATAGCTTTGTTTCTTCTGTCTCTGCACTGTCAGTCTCAATGTATCTCTGTGTGTTACAAACTTGAGAGCAAAGTATTAGAAAAAAGGAGCTTTTAAAAGAGTTTTAACAAGAGGACCACACACACTATTTTTACTTCCTATTTTAGCCACTTTTGTGAATAATACTTCTTCATTTGTTACTTGCCTTTAGTTGGTTTCCAGTGCTCCAAATAGTTATTGTTTGATAATTTTGTTTTTGGATTTGATTTTTAGAGGAAGTATTTGTCTATATTTTTGGCTCTACCACTTCCAAAAATCTCCTAGCATGTTTTTGGGATTCCTCTCCCCTAACCTCAGCCCTCTTTGGACTAAGCAAATCAAAGGCAGGGACTTAATCTTTCATTCTTTTAGGAGTGTGTATCTCCATGGTTTAGAGTCAGCATAGTCAGAAATAGTTAACAAATAAACCTTCCTACATCCTCTGGGACCACAGACCATTCCCAAACAAGCAGGAGAAGAGGAAGTTCTTCTGATAGACATGATGAAGTGATCATGCTCAGCTCTCTAGGGGTGTGTGTATGTGTGTGCGTGCGTGCGAGTGCGTGCGTGCATGCGTGCGTGCAGGCAACTCAGCCTAAGGAGACTGCCTCCAAAGCTTAGGTTCCTCCATTCTTCCTGGCTCCACACGATAGAGCAGAGGAGGATTCTGTAGGAACAGAGGCTGCTTCCCTCAACTCATCCTGTGCTCTTACTCCTATTCTTCCCTTACATTTGTCTGGGAAGACTTAAGTGTCTTTCAGAAAGACAGGACAGCATGCTGCTCCCCTCACACCTCTATCTGTCCTTCTCGTTCTCCTTTCTCTACCTGAGACTGCCTCCACTTCATGATTAGAATTTGGAGCAGGCCAGAGGGAGTGGGAAGAGAAAGGGCAGGCACAACAGTTACAGCACATTAGAACTCCCCAGAGTCAAGGCAGAGCTTCGTTTCTTTACTCCCCAGAGTTAAATGAAAAAGGTGCCAGTGTAGATAAGGTTTCAATCTGAATCAAATCTAAGTTAAAAGTCTAAGTCTTTTTGTTTTACATTGTCTTCTATGTGGAAACTGAATATGTGAAAAGATCTTATTGTTTGTAAATATTACTGTGTTCTAGGGGTTAAAAATACTCCAACAAAGAATGGCCCACTGTGGAGCCCCACCCATTCGCTCTGTGGAGTGTGCCAGCTAAAATGGACACAGTCAAGTACGAATGCAGCTTTCACGTAGCATCCTCCGCCCTCATGGCAAGAGATAGATCATCATCTAGAAAGAAATTACAGAGGAGAGCTTCACATTTCCTCAAGACACCTCAGGGAATAAAAAGAACCCAAATTTCAGGGCTTTTCCTGGGCTCGTGTGCTTTGTACACTGCAGAGGTCAGATGATAGCTTTGTGGTCACAGTGGAGTGAGAGAGCTGCTTCCTGTTGTCAGGGGATTCCTTTTAATGCCAAACATAGCAGCGGGGGAAACAAAATTTTCCCAGAAGCAAATGCACTTACTGCATTTTGTCTAAACATGATTTTGACAGCGACTATTGACATCTATTTCCAGAAATGTCAGTGCTATAATTTTAAAAGTTCATTTCTTAGTACCATTGCATAAATTACTTTGATCATGTCCTGTGTTTTGGCTCTCACATTGTAGCCCAGGCTGTCCCTCAGGCTTGCAGTCTCCCAAGTGCTGAAGTTGAGGTATGAGCCATCATGCCTTGCAAGTGCCCTTTAGCACACAGGGGAGGAGCCTACTGAGCCACTAACCCTTCCCTGGCTGACACAGTTTGGTTTTCCTGCATGGGTTCAGGAGTAGAGAAATGACAAGACCAATCCTTAACTGCCCACTTCATTTCTTCATTATAAATATTTTGATCTATATTTAAGGACCATAAAATTGGGGAACTATTTGGTAATGATGCCCTTCCAGCTGCCTGACAGTCTGGCCATCATACAGCAAGAATAGCTGTATAGATATAAATAGTATTGCCTCACTAGTGGGTTCCTGAGAGATGGGAAGAGAGACTGGCTTAAAGGGTTTGAATAGGTTTCTAGGTCCTTGTCTTTCCACTGGATGCAGTCGGTTCATTCTCCCTGCACTTTGTCTCTGTATAACTTCCACCCATGATGTAGAACAAATTTGCTGATTATAGTGACATGGTTGGTTCCCATTGTTCTTGGTTCACTTTAAAATAATTGTCTTGAGAATGGATTTCCTTAAAGGACCCAACACCCTCTTCTGGACTCTGAGGATAGCTACATATGTGCACTTACCCACATTTACATGATTTAAAATAATATAAAATAAAATAACAAAGAAGGCAGACCACTCAAGGAACAGCAAAGCAAGACACTAAAGCCACATGTGGTGGCTCATGTCTATAAGTTCTAGTGCTTGGATGGTAGAGGTAAGAGGATCACAGTTCAGTGGTGCTTTCTAATGCAGACTGAATTTGAGGCCAGCCTGAGCTACATGAATTTGTCTTTAAAGGGAGGGGGACACTATATCTTGGTTTGGTGGCACATGACCTTGAACTCAGTATTTGGAGGCTGAGCAGAGGGATTGTTATAAGCTTGAGGCCAGCCTGGGCTACATAGCTACATCGAATAGAAAAGCCCTGAGTATCTCAAAAGGAAAAAAAAAAAAAAAAAAAAGATGATAAATACTAAGTCAGCACTTCAAATTCTAGCCTCCGAAGTTAGAGACTTATAGACTTAGGTTGGGGGGTGGATCGGGGGGGTGGATCGGGTGGAGGGGTGGATCCAGCTACTGCCTGGTTACACACTAAGCTAGCCTACACCCCAGCAGCAATTTGATTTTTCAGTATGTTTTCATAAGTATGGTTTTTTTATTACAAGCAATGCTAAGAAATAGAAGGGAAAATAGCTAAGTAATGTTTTTAAGAGCTGCTTAATTTTACTAAAAGAAGGATCATTGAACTATCTGATTCAAATAATTTTAAAAATATCATTGTAAATAAATGTGTACAGTCCCCGTTTCTTCTTGTGTTTCATCTGGTTTGGATCCTAGCTTAATAGTATGGCAGCTGCAGAGGAGCTGAAGTTTGACACGTTGATTTCATTATATACGTGACTGCTTGAGTCTCATAAATGAGTGTAGCCTGAGGACATCCTGGGTGTTTGGGGTGATCTCTCCATTTGTAGAAGCAGCTTACTTATAAAGATTGTCACCTCCTGATAAATAATTATGGAGAGGGCAATCAGCTATTAGGCGTTGTCAGGAGAAGAGAAAGAGAAAACTTCTTTTCTGAATGGGCCTTTTAGGTCTGCGAGACGGCAGGCTGGCCTGCTCATCTGCACGTACAGTCCAGAACTTAATGGCTTCAGATAATGACTTCATCTGTTTAGCTCATCACTCTGCAGTCTGGGTGGGGCGTAATGGGTATCTCTCTTCATTTAGTTTCCTCAGAGGTGGTTCAGTACTGCCTGGGGCTGGAACCATCTCTCAGTTTCCTCCCTCAGGACTGGCGGTTGGTGACTAATGGCTGTGACAGAACCTCTATACATAGCCTCTCTTAGCTATACCTGCCTTCTAGGCACAAGTGTCTTCAGAGAGACAGGCAAAAGAATCTCTCCTCCTGTGACCTAGTTTTGATCACAGTGTCCTTTCCGTCATGTTGTTTTTCACGGGCAGTAATGAAGTGATGCCCGTTCACGGGGCAGGAAGACGGCAGGCACAACTTGAGGGAGGGGATGACAGGTTCTAAAGAGACTCTAGAAAGATTGCTGCAGCCACATGCCCCCTGAGAGACCTCTCTCTCTCAGATAAGTAATGAGAGGAGCTAGTGGACAGGGTGGACACAGCCTGAGACTCCTTTTTAAAATAAGCCTGACTTCACAAGAAGGAACAGTGGGGGAGCTCCGCAGTCTGAAGGAGAGGATAAGCAACAGCTGAGGGAGCCGCTCACTTCTTCAATGTGAATGTGTCTCCAGGACTCTGCAGCAAGTCACCTGACATGTAGCTAGTGTCCTGGAGCACAGAAGGAGGTGAGCCCTGCCCCTCAGTCGCCATCCACATTGTCTTTCATCAGACATCACCTTTCTGTCAGAGGTACTTGGGCTGTGTCTGTGCTGACCATAGACCCTCCTCCCCTGGTCTCCAAGCCACGGGGAAGGGGTTATAGGTGCACACCAGCACAGCTGGCACGGCTCTGAATGGCTTTCGATTGTTTGTTTGTGGACTTGGAATGCCTTTAGAAAAATAGATGTATTAAGGCATAATTGATAAATACTAATAAGCTACATGTAAGTTTTAGGTCAGTAACATCACATTTATACACAGACTGTAACCTGAGGTATTAGACACATCAGTGCATGAAGGTCCTCGTGCACTGGGTATCCCGTAGGCCCCACGTCATCCCTCATTACCAGGCAGCCATCCATCTGCTAGCATTGTGCATCATTTGTACATTTTATAATTTGATGAAAGTGGGAATAATTTACAGACTGGGAAACGCCTTTTTCACATAACATTATTTTTGAGAATCAGTTCTGTTGCACATGTCCATAGTTCATTTCCCTCTCTTCTGAGTAGTAGTCCATATTATAGGTGTCTCTTCATCATCTACCCAGCATTTGGGTTGTCTCCAGTTACTTCTTACTGTAAGTAAAACTAGGTACTTTCATGTGCGTATGTTTATATGATAGCTTAGATTAGCTGCTCTTACAAAGTATCAGAGATAAACAAAGTATCATTTGTAAACAGACAAATGTGTTTTTTAGATCTGACACAAGAGTCTGAGATCAGGGTGTCCAATGGTCAAATTTTGTGAGGTCCATGCCCCAGGTTGTAGCTTGCCGTTGATCTCCTGTGTCTGCCTCTTACACTCTAGGTTACAGACATGCAACCACTATATCTGGCTTGGGATTCTTCTTCTCTTCTCTTCTCTTCTCTTCTCTTCTCTTCTCTTCTCTTCTCTTCTCTTCTCTTCTCTTCTCTCTTTCTTGCTTCCCTCCTTTCTTTTTTTCCTCCTCTTCCTCTCTTCTTTCTCCTCTTCCTTCTCCTCCTCTTCCTTCTCTGGAGATAGACTCAAGAAATCTTCCTGCCCATCACACAAGTTTGCACGTGTATACACAGACACAGACACACACAGACACACACACACTTAGGGTCACAGGCATGTACTACCATATTCAATTTGGGATCCTTTAGGACACTAAAGCCATTCACTGGAGCTTTACTCTCCTGACTTGATGACTTGCTCAAACCCTGGCTCCTTATGCTATCCACCATAGGAGTTCAGGTTTGAATGTATGGCCTTGGGGAGTGACTAGAGCATTGTCTACATATCTATGTGCACATGTAAAGAGAGGGATCTGAGGTGTGCAGAGGCAGCTTAAGGAGCTGCCAGTTTGTCCATGGGAGGGGCTGCCTCACTTTGTGTTTCTACATGTGTTGGAGGGTTCTGGTTATTTCTTATCCTCACAAGGCCCTGGGCAGCTGACGGCCTTTAGAAGTGTGCAGTGGAGTTTCCTTGTGCTTTATGTTTTGTAGCACCTTTCCATAGTCTAGTTTATTACCATATATTTTATTTGGTGAATTGTACAGTTCTTTTGCTTAATTTGTTATTTTATGTTGTTTGTTGATTAGGATTTCTGTAAATATTCTGAGTTCAAGTCCTTCATTTGAAGTACCTGGCTTTCAAATATTCCTCACTTTCTATGACTTGTTTTTACTTTTAATATCTTATGAAAGACCAGTTTTTATTTTAATAGCATTTAATTTTTGAAATTATTTTTATGAAAAATATTTTATGGATGCCTTGGTATGATATATAAGTGTTTGATTAACCTGAGATACCAAAGAATTCTTTCTTTTTTCTGAAAAGTTTATACATTTAGGTCTGAGTTTATCTCTGTATATGGTTTAAGACATGAATTAAGGTGAATACTGTAGCCAATAGGCTCTTAAGTTGGGGAGGATTGTGTGTGATAGAACAATTTTAAAGCATCTTAAGGACAGAGCGCACGGTCACACTGATTTATACCGTATGCCTATTATATCAGAGACAGCAAAGAGCACACACCTTCCCCAAGAGGAGAAGGTCTCACCAGGATTGGCAATGGTGGCTCTAGAAAGGATGGAAGACAAAGCAGATTGTGGGGAAAGGAAGCAGATTCTAAATAATGGGTTTGAGTCTCTACTGTTACTGTGCAGAGCTTTCATCTCCACGCTCCTCAGAGGAAATTCAGTTTAGAGAAAACAAAGGCTGTGACCTTGCCGAGAGTGCCAAGCGAGCTGGGACGAGGTATTGCTCCTGGTCTTGGTGCCAACTGACAGGGATTCTTTGGGGTTATGCTTCCAAGGTGGGGTGCTTGCTGGCAGTGTCTCTGTGATGCCAGCTCCTTTAAGCTTCTCAACTTGTGAAGAACTTTTTTCCTGTTTCTGTTCTAAACCATGAACTATGTACTTAGCACTTAGCACGGACAGCCAGAGAGGTAATTAAATACAAGCAGGAACAGCTGGTAATCTAGAACGGGACCTTTGTCCTCAGGAACTTCCAAATTATTTCTGAAACTATTATTTCCTAGCCTTTTAGAATTATGCTTTTTCCTGGGCATACTTTAACTGTTTTTTAATGACTCAGATTTATCATTATAAATATTTTTGACTGGCATCAACATCTAGTTTTATGTTGCCTTTGCTTTTCCATTAAGGTCTTCAGTGCTTTATATCTTGCTGCGCCCTGTGTCATATACCAAGAAAAATGTCCAGGACGGCTGGTAATGGACTCATTTGCGAAATAAAGTCAGAAAGAGTTTGGAGTCGGGAATAAAGTGTCCCACATGGGGCAGCTGTGGTAGAGTGCGTGCTCCCCTCTAAGGGCCTGTCACCTCTGTCCATCAGAACAGTGGTGTCTGTTGTATCTGGTCCAAAGTAAAATCTCCTATGGTTTCTCTTAACGATCTGTTGTATTAAAGGAAAGTGACTGGTGGAGTTCAGGGCTTAGCAGGAACAAGCCATTTTCTTGTGCCAGAACGACTCCAGGTATACAGTAACACACTCACAGGTTTAAGAAAACAGCTTGGTTCCTGCTGTAAGCAACAGAAGAGGTTCATCGTAAGGTGAGCATGCTACACAGAGCATCTCTTTCCTGAGATCATTTCCTTTCTGAGCTCCTGTGAGGCCACAGGCATTTCATGTCAAGGATATCTGCACTTGAATGGCCTGGGTATGCTATGTCAGGCTAAATGCAGCACCTACATTTCAGAACTAGCAAGAGTCACAGCAACAGAGGTCAGTGGTCCTTCCAAGTCTCCTGTGCCAGCTCAGTGTGAGGGCATTAGGCAAACAGGTAACCTTCTTGAAATGTGAACCCCAAGAGGGAAGTAGTGTGTCGCAGGTGTACAGAGCAGTTCACCATCAGTGCAGTAGTGCGGCTCTGCTCACCGTATATTGAATTAGCAGCGTGCTGTGGCTTGGGGGATACATTCACCCTGTCTCTGCTTTTAGGTGCTTTGGACTTTGTTTCTGGATTTGTACTTCTCTTGATATTTTCTTACTCTGCATATTATTCAGCAAACCATGGCTGACATGAGAAAACCATCAGATTTTCTGCTCAAGTGCTTTAGTAGGATGAAGCCCACCTTTGAAGAGTCTCTTTGGGAAGCAAAGCTATATAAGTGTAATTCTCTTGAATGTATGCTTTGAGGGCTCATGATAGAGCCTTTCTTCATCTCTGGGCATGGCTAGAGAAGAGAAATTGGAAACCATTGTGGCTGTCTTTTGATACCCAGTGGCCTCTCCTGAGGATGGGGAAACAGTGTTTTATATCTGTTCTATGTTTTGGCTTGAATGAACACTGTCTTGTGCTCCAGCAGGAGAGTCTGCATGCTTTACTAGCTGTCCTTTTGATCCTCATACATGCTTACTGTTTCCTGCTGCTTATGACAAAGGGGAGGCTCACTCACAAGAGGGAAAAACCATGCGTTTCACGAACTCTTCTAGGTGGTGCAGAGTGATGCCAACATTGAGGCCCCGTCCATAGGAGGCTGGAACCTTTGATGCTCTGACCTCGCTTTCCCTTTTCAGTAATGCTCTACTGAGAGGTGTTTTCAAAACCATATGACTCACCTTGATTTAAAATAGAGTAGTTAACCGAAGAACTGCATCTCTTAACCAAAGCTCTAGCATGAATGGAAGAGCCGTCTTGAAGCATGTATTTGAACAGGGTTTCTGTGTTGGTTGCATACGATGCATTGGTAGAGTCCACACCGCACACTTCCAGATCCTGAACACAAGATTGATGACCCCCTCCTTCCGAGAATATACTGAGAGAGACCAACAGGTGTTTAGGAATGCTTCATTTTCTTCTCAAACATGCCTGTTTTCTTAGGAGTTTGGATAGGCAGTGACTTCCACATTATCACCCTCCCATCTTGCTTTGCCAAGCCCTTCCCAGAACACAGTCCAGGGCAGCTGTTTGAGGGTCCCTATGAGTGCCCATGGAAGTCAGAATTTTATCTTGGTGAGTAATAACCCTGCCAAAACAAAACTAAAGTCTGTGGAAATATCAAGTTTGTAGAAATGTTAATTAAGAAAGACAAAACTAATTCTTAAGCTGCTAATAAAAGTGCTTACAAGTTGCCCTTAGTTCATTAATGGGCAGCAACCCAGCCACCAGCTTTGGCCAGCTGCATGGCTCTTTCTAGCTGTACTCTCCTGAGCTCTTGGGAAGCAGACATTGCCGGACTGTGTGCCTCCATTCAGAAGTTACTCCCTGTGAGAAGGGTTCATGGGAATCAAAAGGCAGGATCCTTATTTCCTACAGTGACCTTTGCCCTGAAGCTGCCTTGAACTGTTCCCTCAAAATAGGTTAATTTGGCTGAAAAAAACATAGTGGCCATGGTAGCGTGCTGAAAACCTGTGAGGCTCCTCCTCAGTGACTTCAGGGCCTGCCACTTTTCTTTGGGCTTTGGTGGTGGAGATGGAACCCAGGGCTTTGCACATACGAGCATCGAGCCTACCACTGAACTGTACCTAGCTTATTTCCCATTGCTGTTTTAATGGCTGTCTTAGTGAGTGGGAAGTGGTGTCTTGTGGTGGCTTCACGATGTGTGTTCTGAAAAGTCAGTGGTATTGAGCACTGCTTCATAAGTGCATTGGCCACTTCACTGTCTTCTTTGGGGAACATGATACAGTTCCTGTCCATTTACATTTGGACAGGTAGGTAGGTTTTCTTTCTAGATTGTACTGTGAGTTTGTTTGTGATGAGAATAAAGCTTTCTCATGTACTCCCTGCAGCTGCCTGCGCATCATCTGCGTAGGATCTTCCTACCCCTTCACTATCTGGAGCACTCTAAAGCCAGGTCCAGCCATTCAGTCTCAGACTATACTATTGACTTGCTTAAATTAAGATGCAAATAAGGTTCCACATTACATTTGGATAGCATGACCTTTTTAAAAGTCTGTCTGTCAATAAGTTCCTTCTTTGTATTCTCAAGGTTTATATCAGAGGAACTGTCATGTGTGCTGTACCCCACGGTGTATATTCTTCTCACTACGCCCAGTGCTTCTGTCCCTTGTTGTGAACTGGTGGGTAGATCTGGAGGGCAGATCTGGTTCCTAGTCACGCCTGGCAGAAACTCGGCTGAGAAGCTGTGCTATACAGTAGGAATGTCCGTCTTCTGGGGTGCCATTACTCCTCATTGTGTTACACTTATTCTTTTCCTCTCACTCCAGCAGGCACCAGCTCATTAACATAAACCTCTTTACAGAGATCTTCTTAATTGTGTTCCTTGATTTCCTGGCTTCTAGGCTGGCTTGCATGTGTCCCTGTGACCATCCTCATGAACTTAGGGTGCATGCTCTGGACCGTCCTGGCCAGTGCACTTTCTACCTGACCTTGGTTCTCCCTCACATCACCTAAGGGAAAGGTTTAAAGAATATCGGTGCCCTGACTTTCTCTAAAACAATTGGATCAACAGCTTTAGGGTTGAGCCAGGGAGAGGAAAAACCTTGGCAGATGATTGTGATATGCAGTGAGAATTAAGGGTCTCCAGTAAGACAGCAGCCCCGCCTTTGGAGGCTCACCAGCTCTGCCATGGCTATCTGACAGGAACTTCAGGAGGAAAGATTTATTTTTGCTAATGGTTTCCTGGCTGTTTAGCCCCGGGTGTTTGAGCAGAGCATCAAGCAGCTAGACTGTGTAATAGAGAGGGCTATTTACTCCTGGTGATGAGGAATCAGAGACTGTAAGAAGAAGGAGCCAGGGATAATATGCCTCAAGTCCCCACTCCCAGTGGACCTCCTTCCTCCAGAGGTAGGTCCTACTCCTGAAGTTTCTACAACCACTACCTGGGAAGCAGCTGTGAAAAACAAGCCTGTGGGAATAGGTGATATTCAAACTGTGACAGCAGGTCCCAACATCTGGACTTCATAGAGGTCTTCTTTCCTACCTTACAACAGCTTGGCTCAGTTTCAGGAAGGAAAGACATAGGAGCACAAGGCTGCTACATCTCTCCCCTGGGCCTTACTGGGAGGGATTAATAAGAGATTATTTTCATTGTTTTATAAATTACACCCCCTAGCATATCATACCCAGGCTCCCAAACAGCCTACAAGCCCTGCCCCTGGTGTGAAGGTAGGCACCTGGAGTGACTCATTCCTGTTCCTGCTGTAGTTTGGGGGTTTTGTTTGTTTGTTTGTTTTTTCCACTTTACATCCAAAACTGGTTCTTAATGAAGATGGCCGTACTGTGTGTTCTGCAGACTCTGCTTTCGATAGCCAAGAGCATACGGAAGTAGATGATGAAAGATGAATCATGCCCTCTGGCTCCTTGCCAGATGCCCATAAAATGGCATTTCCTTAAATAGATCAGACCTTTAATAGCTTTTTAAAGAACATGTGGTCTTTAGGGGTGTATTCTGTGGTCCTTAATTAAATTTTAGACAAATTCAAACATTTTCAGATGTGTGTGTATGTGTGTGTGCGCGCACGCATGTGCAAGCACCTGCACCTGCCTGCCTGTCTGTACCTGTGTGCATATAGAAGCTAGAGGTCTATGCCAGGTACTCCTCTCCAGTTGCTTTCCACCGTGGTTTTTTGAAACATGGTCTCTCACTGAACCTGAACTCAACAGCTAGGCTAGACTGACTGCCTGGTTAGCAAGCCTCAGGGATCCTTTGTCTCTGTCTCCCCAGTGCTGGGATTACAGGCACATGCCACACACCCAGCAGTGTGTGGGTGCTCGGACCTTAAGTCCTTATGTTCACATGGCAAGTACTGTACTAACTGATCCAGCGGCTCCTGAGTCCCCACTTTTAGGTATTTTATAGCATCTTAAACATAGAGAGAGATGTATGTATGTCTTGGCTTTCATATCCTACCCCTAAACTCTCAGGGCATTTAGAGGGGTAAGAAGACAGGCCTTCCCCCTAGGCTCATCCCCTAGAAAAGTAAAGGGGCAGGAGACTGGGCTTCTCTGCTCCAGGCCCTCCAAGGTAGTATCACAGGTGACAGCATGCATAACCAAGGAAAAGGTATTATCTATTTACATTGAAGATGGATGAAACTGTGTGTGGCTTTTTAAAGATGTCATTGCACTATGTAGCCCAGGCTGGCCTTTTCTGGTTCCCCTACCTCAGGTTCCTGTGTCACCACAGGTGAGCTCATTGGACCTTTCTCGAACTCCTGTGTTCATACACATCACAAACTTGTTTCTGTGTTCTGCTGCAGACACAGAACCAGCTGGTCTGCCAAGTTGAAAAGCCCAAAAACAATGGGAAAACTAAGTGGAAAGTATGAATTCAGAACTAAAACTGGAACTATAACTACTAGTATATGCTCACTCTGTTACCCAGGCTGGCCTCACACTCAGCATCTTCCCGCCTCAGCCTCAGAATGCTGGAACGCAGGCGTGTGCCACCTGCCTAGCCTTTCCTGCTCTCTGTTGTTGTTGTTGTGTAAGGTACTTCTTCTTCTTCTTCTTTTTTTTAAGATTTATCTTATCTTTTTATGATGATGATGATGTGTGTCTGTGTGGCATATGTACAGTTGAGTGCAGGTGTCAGTGGAGACCAGAGGCAGTGAATGCCCACGGAACCGGAGCTAGAGTCACAGGCAGTTATGAACGGCCTGATGCAGGTGCTGGGAACCAAACTTGGGTCCTTCGGAAGAACAGTACATGCCCTTCAAAGCTGAGCCATCTCTCCAACCTCAAGCTTTCTCCTCATTTTAATTATGTGTATACATGTAGGTAAGTGCATGTGACTGCGGGAGGAAGGCAGAGGTGCCCAGGGAGCTGTGAGCCGCCTGATGGAGGTGATGGGAACTTGCCAAGCATTGCCAGTGTTGCCTATGAACACTAAAAAGTCTATGCAGAAATTAGTGGACATATTTTTCTCTAGAAAAGTGAACTTGGGGACAATGAGATGGTTCAGTGGGTAGAAGTATTTGCTACCAAGCCTGATGACCTAATTCTGATCCTTGGGATTCACATGGTGAGACAGCCAACTCTTGCAAGTTGTTTTCAGCTCTACACACATGGGATTGGCTAGCCAGCACATCGGCTGTCCTGTGCGGACTGGAGAGTAACATCCTCAGCCTGTAACCCTTCCTTAATCTGCAGTATAGACATCACTGAGGACAGCCCTGGAGAATTCGGATTTGCCTTGTATACTAAAGGCTATATTTTAAAAACTAGAAATGTCACTGTAGATCTTTGTGAGAAAGTGCCTGGCAGGGTTGCAGTGGTACAGGTTCGAGGCCTCTGTACTGTGCTCCCCTCACAAGTGGCCGTTCCCACTGTAAGTGCAGAGGTGTTCTGCCCCCAGCCTTTGAGCAGCACTTCTGCGTTGCTTGCTCTCTCTTCTTGGCTGTGCATTTCCATTCATTTCCGTGGTGCCGGGGATTACACCCAGGCCCTCATGCCATGATAGGAAAGTTCCTACCACCAAGCTGCACCACAGCTCTTATCTCTCCAGCACTCTCTTCCTCTGCTTACAAGTTCCTCTTCAGTTCTTTGCTCCTCTTCATGCCCCATTAATGCTTTTTGTCAGCATGGCCACTGCTTTAGAGAGCTCCAAGGTCTCCTTTCCCCTTACCGCCCCACTGTGTCTCCTGGGTGATTCTCCTGGGGACACCGATGGTCTTACTCTGTCACTGGGTTCTCTCTCATGACCCCTGCACCCATGTCTCAATGCCTCTAGGCCCCCTCTGTCTATTTACAAAGTACCTTAAAGTTAACACACCCAAAATGTACCTTCTTGTATGCTCAAACCCTGTTTTCAGTGAGTTCTGCTTCTGTGAAGGTCACTCCAAGTCTGTGGTTCTGCCAAGAGAAGCTAGGGGCTAGCCTTAGCACTACATGCACTTCTCCTTCATGTAGTTAACCTGTTTCCAAGTGGATTTACTTCAGCTCCCATGTACATCTGTAGCCTAACTCCCTTTTCTCTGCTGTCACAGGCCTCTACAGTCAGCAGACCTAACACAGCCCAGCCTGCCAGCTCCCATTGGCTCTTCCGAGTCCATTCAACCACACTTCATTTGGCAGCTTTCTGTTGGCTCTGGACTGTGTCAGGTCACATGTGGGCTTCTGTTTTAATTGTCAACCACCCCTGAGTGTCAAGGCCTGACTCCAGGGCCTGGCCTCAGGTGAGGATCCATCGAATGGGCAAATAGTCCTCAGAAAGAACGACTGCATCCCCATACCCCTTCCTCCCACGTCATCTAGCAGGCTCAGTTCCTAGTCCGGGTGCTGGCTAACATGTAAGCTCGTGTTTAGGTGCAGACCTGAGGCCATCACTGTCTCCTCAGGTTGTCAGTCAAGTCCCCTTTACTTTCTGTTTGTTTAGTTCTTTGAGACTTTCACACAATGTGTTTTGATCATAACCCCCACACACATACACACACAGCTCCGTCCAGATTCGTTCCCCTTTCCCTGTCCATTCACTTTGTGTCTTTCTTTTCCTTAATATTTCTGTGATAAGCTAGCTTATAAAGCTTTATTTAAGGCCTGCAGAAAACAGGTCCACCTGAGGAGGTAATACTCATCTTGCTGTTTTGAAACAAATGATGATAGATTGGGTGTGTTATGTTAGTACTTGCTGCTTTGTAGTGAACAGACAATGTGGACTCTTCATGTGTCTCCTAGAGGCTTAGCAGTCCATCATCAGAGTGGACTGACATTTACCTATCTACTTTACTGAAGCCTGGGACAGCTGCTATCAGTTATGTGTTCAGGAAATGTGAGGCCTGGGCCTCCCCCATCCACAAGCTTCACACAGTGGTGTTAAGTTGGGTTTTTTCTGAGTCACAGACAGTTTAAGTTTATACCAGCTAGTTGACAAGAAAACCGCAGGTTGCCGTTTCATTTGACCACCGTGAGCAGGTGAAATGACCAACCACAGGACTGTATAGAGCAGCAGTCCCCAGACAAGTCTGGCTGCCTTTGCTCGTGACCTGAGAGGGGATGTTGAGCTCTGTACTTGCAGAGACAGAATATCAGACTGCGCCTGCTGCGCTCGGTCATCAGACTGTGAAAGAAACAGTGAGAGGTTGGTTCTGGTGACAACAGACTTGGTGAAGGGCCCAGGATTCCCCCATCGCGCCAACCTGGAACCCACTCGCAATCCAGCTTTGGGAACAGATGGTAGCATCTGCAGGGTGGAGCCGTTAGACATGGGTGATGAAGGGAAAAGCTGTTTCTCTGGTAACTTGGTATGACTTGTTATTATTCGGTGTTTCTTCTCCAAGCTGCTTACCAGTCTTGTCATGGTATCACTGGACTGCAGTAACCATGGCATGGAGAGCTTCACATGTGGACACGTGGGTGGGGGCTTCCCCTCTTCTCAAGCACCCCCCCCCCCACCTTTGCAAGCCAGCACAGTGTTTGCAGACCTTTGTAGCAAGACTTTCAGCCCTGACCATTACAAACAACAATAGTGGTTGGGGTCAGTAGACCTGCTCTCGCAGGCTTGTGGGCTTTTCCCCACTTCCTAAGGAGCACCCCTGTGTTTGAGCCTAGCATCCTTGAGTGTTTTGGGAGCAGCTCTGAGCAGAGACTAAGCTGGCTCATTGGGTTCACTGCTTAATGGACTCATAGTCCTTAGTCACCACCTGACTTCTAAATAGCTCACCTCCAGCCACCAGGGTGGGCGTGGGGGCTCAGTACTCAGCCAGCTTGTCTACATTTGGGCTTTATTTTGCTCTGAAATGTTATCATCAACTATCAAAAGCACCTCTTACCTGGAACCCCAGGAATCCTGGTCCATCCAGGAGCCATATCCTGTGTCTATTTTGAGGGGAAGAACAGGGTAAAGAGACACCAGCAGCTTTTCCCCCAACAGGGTGGGGTTTGTCAGGAGGAAGCCAGCCTTAGCCCAGCAGCTGGGGTGCAGGAGCTTCTGCTGTGCATGCAGTGAAGCCAGGCACGTCCACAACCCTGTGAGAACCACTGTGTCCTCAGGAGCAAAGGGGCACTGACACAGGAAGAAGAGGTTTGTCTTTCTCCAGCAGTCAGTGACCTCCAGCGAGATACTGCTGCTGGTCTGCAAGCACAGAACTCTGCGTGTCACTAAGACACTTCCTGCCGTGTTGTCTGTACAAGGCCTCTGCTTCAGTCACTTGGATGCAAGTCCTGGAAGCATAAAAAGGGGTTTTCTTTTCTTTTTTTCTTTTAATTTTAGTTCCATTAGAGGACTTTCCTCCTTAGCATTCTGTAAACAAAAGACCTTTCAGTTTCATCTTATATGGGACCTTGTATACCATGCCGTTCATCAGGCCTGGCCTGTTGTTTGTCTGACGTACCTTATAGGCAAGCTACCAGCAGTGAGAACTAAGGCTGAAGCTACCACCCTCTTTTAAGACTGCTCCAGGGTGAGCTGCCCAGTGGTACAGCATGGCCTTGCATTTGTGGGGACGCCCAGCCCAGCGCTGCAAAAATGATAGTAACAGAAAGCTCCAGCTAAACAAGACTTAGATGCTTCTTCTGTAGTGTTTGAGACAAAGGCTCCAATCCCTGTGATCTCGTCTGCTGCAGAGAACCCTGGGTTAGTGTTTCATCTCTTAGGTCCCAGTTTTCCTCAGATGGGGCTGGCCACCTTAGATGGCTGCTTGCTAAGATTCAGATGAGAAAAGAGACAGAGAGGCAACTGCACATGAACATATGCTTACACATTGTGTACATCTATGTCTGGAGGGGAGGTGTCTTCTAATTGGCAACTGTTACACACCATATATTTCAAGGTGACTAGAATAGCATCAGAAACCCCTTGGGAATAGTAGCTATTAGCCAGAGTAGAGACTGTGGGGAGGGGAGGGAAAAATGGCCAGAACAAAAAAAAAAAAAAAAAAATGGTCAGACCCAGGCACTTGGGGAAGAAAGATACCAATGAACACTGGTGGGAGCACCTTTCAGTTGCTGTTCACACTGGGTGGGAGCACCCTTCCGTTACTGTTGACCCTGGGTGGGAGCACCCTTCCGTTACTGTTCAGGTGCAGCACTTTGGCCACTGCCAGCTTACGCCACCCATCCTTCCAAGCCCAGTCAGGTTGCCAGCTTTCTCCATACTAGTTTATAGCAGTTGAAGTCAGCCAGAGAAGTGGGAAACAGCAGGTGGTCAGGTTATTACCCATTGCTTTTGGAGCCTCTGCACTTAGCAAGGTGTGCTTGGTGAAGGTGCTGCCCGAGGGCAGTGCTTTGTGTACACAGACAGGGCAAAAAAATGCACTTGCTGGTGTAGCCTGTGAGAGCTGGGCCCCATGCTGCTCCATGAAGGGACTGTTTAACTGTTAGACACTGGAGCATGGGGACAGCCTCCAGGCACAGAGCTGGTGTCCAGTGTTTATGAAAAGAAGTGGAGGTGGTAAATGCTTTGCCAGCTGTTAATCTGGAGCTCCATGTAGTTGTGGAGGGTTCTCAAGGCTCGGGTGTTTGTCTTACATAGTGAAATTAGACTCTGTTGCCCCAGGAGACTGACTCTTAATGCAGTTGAAGGAGACATGCTATAAACTGAGATGTGAAATGAGGAGTTGGGGAGCTCTTCATAAAGTGTGTGCCAAGGCCTGATGGATTTGGGGTGCTTCACACCATCAGTGTACATGTCAGTCCCCGTGCAGAGCACACTTTTTTATATATATATATGTCTACCTCTGAGATGCACAGTGGCTAGAAGGATGGGAGTTTACTGGGGTTCCTTAGAGGAGCATGAGCAAGCAGTTTCTTACTGGACCATGGGTCAAAGGCAGCAGTGTTATCAAAAAAAGCCCACTCTCGTGTAGACTGTTCACCAAAGCCAAATCTCGCAGCTCCTTACACAGCTTGCAGGCAGATAGGAGAGTCTCCTCAGTGTTGCTAGTGTTTGTCTATTGCAAGCTAGCTTTGAACTCAGTCTCCCTGAGCACCAGTTGCAAGTGTGTGCCACATTGCCTAGCTTGAAGACCTTTTAAATGCTTCGAGAAACAAGAGGGACTTTACTGGTTATCATTCACATCTGGCAGTCTACATTGTTACCACAGCAGGCATTGGAGAGGCCTTCCATGTGTGGAGCAGCTTATAGATTGTGTCTCAGGCCCAGGCTTTACCAGGCAGGAACACAAATCTGAAATTGGTAGGTAGATGGGTAGAGTGGGCGATCCATAAAGATCCATGGTCGCAGTGTAAGCACTGGACGTGGCCCATATTGAGGTCACGTGATGGGGTGGGGGTGGGGTTCTGTGTCCTGCCTTCTTGAGAACTGAGAGATCATACTCATCATCAGAAAGATCACGCTGCATCCCTCTTTTTCTTTTCCCTCAGAATATTGACATCACAAACTTCAGCAGCAGCTGGAACGATGGGCTGGCTTTCTGTGCATTGCTTCATACCTATCTCCCAGCCCACATACCTTATCAGGAGCTGAACAGCCAAGATAAGGTGAGCCAGAAGGATGGTACCTTGTTGGTGGGTCGCTCATTCCAGCCTTGCCTCACAGTAGCCTGTCCTGGCTCATTCCCCTGGATGCATTTGTTTACACTTCAGACAGCCAGTCCCTGGTCTACCCACTGCCCATGCAGCAGCATTCCTAGTGGGAGTAGTTGGCTCTCTTTGGTTGACACATTTAGAATCAAGGGCTTTAAGAAGTCCCAAAGAAAGATAATAGTGATATAAATGGTTGTGGGGCAATGGGGCTGTGGGCTGTGAGAAGCAGCTGGGTGCTTGGTCAAACATAAGCCTGGAACCCCGGACCCTTACTGGACGGACCCTTACTGGACGGCAGGAGTTAGGCTCTGCTCCCAGGCCCTGGTTCTTTTCATTTAGCTTCAGCCCTCTACAACCCCTCCCACAGAGAGGTCTATGACCTACAGTCTCCAGGAACAGGCCTCAGGCCCTAGAGAGATGTACCTACTAATGAGATGCCTGAAGGCCAGAGGGTGGAGCCAATTAAGCATTCTTCCCCCGCCCCTCCCCCTCTCTCCCTCCCTATTTAACTCAGGACTGCCCTGAGTTTCAGGGGGGTGCATCCAGATCCATCTGCATCGGCCATGACATTAAAGCCTGTAAAACTCGGGCTTTCTCGTGTCACTGGGGCTGTATCGTGAGGAACTGTGGAGAAGGCCTTTAATGAGCTGCTATAGCCACAGCCACCGCGCCTAGCTTCCCTCCTGGAGGAACCTTCAGTGCTTCCAGCCAACTACCCACAAATGGTCAGGGCAGTGCCAGCTAGCCTGGGCTAGCCTCCTATCACCTCAGGACCAGCACTTCTGTTCAAAGCCTATTCTACACCATGGGCCTCAGAAATGACCAGTCTTGTGGTCCCAAGCTATGGTTCAAGGTGTCCCACCCTGAAGGTTCTTCAGGTCCTTCCTGCTTTCCTTTATGGCAGCCAAACCCTGTAGAAAACCTTTGGAGATTCCACGGGGGAACGGTCTTTAGATAGGTGTCTGCTTCTAGCTTTGAGGGTCTGACTCCAGTTGACTTCAGCCGTTTTGCTAGAATACAACTTTCTGAGTGAGGGGGAAAAGTAGCTAGAACTGGAGCTGGCCGCAGAGGAGAGTCAAGGCCCTGAAGGTTAGTGTCATCCTGCACGATCTTCAGTTGTCTACACGCCCACTGACCTGATTTCTCTTACAGAAAAGGAATTTCACCCTGGCTTTCCAGGCAGCTGAAAGTGTTGGGATCAAGTCCACTCTGGTAAGCCTTTACTGAGGAAAAGTGGTCACACTGGGCTGGGGATGTGACACACAGGATCTCAGATGCAGTACAGAGTGCTTCTCTTGAGGAAGTATCCAGAGGAATAGGTAGCTCTGACCACAGTCCCAGAAGCCCTTATATGGGGCTGTTCTTCATGATTGTCTGTTTCTTAGCAGAATCTTTGGGTTCAGGGCAAAAGTGCCACAGAGCTGTGTGCCTTTTGTTGGTCTGGAGCAGTGTCTCTCAACCTGTGGATCATGATTCCTTTAGTGGTCAAATGACCGTTTCACTGGGCTCACCTAAGACCATCGGAAAGCACAGATATTTACATCACAATTTATAACTGTAACACAATTACAGTTATGAAATAGCAATGACGAGAGTGTTATGGTTGGGGTCACCACAACGTGAGGCACTGTAGTAAAGAGTCACAGCATTAGGAGAGCTGAGAACCTCTGGTCTGGAGGATGAGGGCCAAGGGCATCCTGAGCCCAGAAGACATCTGAAGTTGATGGCACTGTCCACAGTTCCTCACGGGGGCTGTAAGAAGGTGCCGAAAATGCTGCTTATGATGCAAAACACAGGTTGTGGGAAATGGGGGACATTTTTAGGCTTCTGCCCTGCCTGCCCCTGCTGGGCTCCCACAAACAGACATCTGTCAGTTCTTGCTGTCCTCTCTAAGCCTACCACATCTAGATGCAAAGAGATGCCTCTGCACCAAGGGACTTGCTCCACGTGAGTAACAGTGACAGTACCCAGACCCCCTGCTCAGGGCTATGTACAAAAGAAAGGACCCTGTTGGACTAGACCATTCTTAGGATCCTAGGATACCTGCAGGTCTCCAGGTATGTCTGCTTAGCTATAGGTACCCATTTCCTTGACTTGTAGCAACTGTGTGACAGGAAGAAATATTTACATTAATAGTTACACTGTAACAGTGTTCACCTGTAGTGTGTCTTGGAAACTCATGAAACATGCTTGCTTGGGTTAGTTTCTATCCAGCTGTATAGGAAGAGGTCAGCTGCAGTTATTGTAGTAGAACATTGCACACCATGTACAAAGTGTTGTCACACATAAAACATGGCTAGGTGTTTTAGCCTAACAAAGTCTTGTAGTCAAGATTTGTTCACAAGCCAACTGACTTGTTTCCTGTCTTAACTTGCTCAGGACAGCCCTTCTCATCCCATATGCTCAGTGACATTTCTGGGTTCCTTGACTATGGAATAGTCTCTCTGAGGACCTGACCCTGCTCCTTAGTTACAGAAGGCACTTGTTACAGGTGCTGAGACTCTGGGGCGGGAGCTGCTCTGTTTCTACACCACACGTCACTAGTATTCTATAGAAGGCAGCTAAAACAGAAAGTCTTTGATAACTTGTGGCACACTATGGTGCTATGGACCTTACAGTGTCTCCAGAGAACAGCCTAGAAAGTCTGGGGAGAGTTTCCACTTGATAAGCTGTGGCTGGGGCAGAGAGGAGTGTGACTGGGGTGATGATTCCGGTACTCAGGAAGGAGATGCTCACAGGGACCTTTGCGGGTAAAGCAAGTCTGGAGGCCTCTACTCCGAAAGAGGCTGCACGCCTTAGACTAAAGGCTGTCTGCTGCTTCCTGGGACTAGAGGCCCATTGGGGTGGCCTGGGAGGGGAAACGAGTCCTAATTCGGCTCCTTCTCCACAGGACATCAATGAAATGGCACGCACTGAACGGCCCGACTGGCAGAACGTCATGCTATATGTCACGGCCATCTACAAGTACTTTGAAACCTGAGCATACAGGAGCGGCTGCTACCAGCTAGGGACCTCTGCAGTCACCAAGTGACACCAACACCATTAGCTAGAACCCCTAAAGCTTTCAGCGACTCTGGGCCTCCCGGCAGGGAGTGTGCTCAGCTCTAGGCCTCTGCATTGGAACTGGAACTGCAGACCAGGGCTCTTCCACATGGCCGTCCTCGGGATCAGAGTACAACACACTGCCAGCCTACTTGGGAGACCATCCAGCTCCATCAGTGCCTGGAGTGTAAAAAAACATAAAGGCTGTGCCCAGCTCATCTTGGGAAATGGGACTACGTTGTGGGGACCACGGATTAGTGAAAGCTTTAGCCACCGAACTCCTTGACTGTCATCCACATGATTCCCAGTGCTGGGACAGAGCTGGTCTTGGTCCCTTCATGTGGGCCTGGGTTCTAGGAGTGTGTCAGAGAAGAGGGTCAGTACCCCTTCCATGTGAGAGGACCATCCTAACCCATGCAGTTAACTTAGGAGTGTTAAAACCTAACTTATAGGCCCACAGCTAGTTGAGTCTACACTGCCACCAAGCAGATTTTTGTCAGCAGCAAGAAGCAGGTGGCACACTCAGTGGGTGCTCAGCCACTTGCCGGTAGCACCAGGGAAAAGACTGGTCACAGGAGTTCTCCTCGTTGAAGTTGTTGTTTTATTATAAGCAATATTGGTGAACTAGCTCCTATTCTGTTAGTACCAAAGTTACATTGTTTTAGTAAGCATAGACATAAAACACAGAATGTGGGCATTAGCATGGAAAGAGTAAGGAGTCATGCCGGAGGGAAGAGGACGTGCTTTAGGGAGCCACAGATTCACGTCACACTGATGGCTGCCCCTCCAGGGCAGGAGTTAAGACAGTGCCTTAGCCCTGCACCAGGACAGCAGAGCCTACACCTGCATGAGTATGCTGCATGTTGATGGGGGTTCTAGGAGAGGTGACTCCATGCTGTGCCTGGGCCATGGGGCCTACATCACGAGCCACGGCCTTACTCGGTTCTGTTGCTTTCTGGCTGGAATTGAGCAGCCTCTTTTTGAGAATTGGAAGCCCTTATTTCACGTGCCTGACTCAGAAGCTGTTGTTTGAACAATGTCAAGACCTGTTGCTTCCAGGATACACTTATTTGCCACGTGCAAGGCAAGGCACCATGCGGAAGACTGGCCATCAATAGAACTGGGGCCACAGCTTTAGTAACAAGATGGATGGTGGGAATGTCTCCCAGGAGGCATGCCTGGCCAAACATGGACTGAGTGAGGTTCTGTATTCGAGCATAATGCTACAGACTGGGAATTTGTTGTATCTATGGAACCTAGAGAAGGAGCAGTGTGAAAGAAAGTAGTTATTAGGAAGTGGCCTGTGTCTGTATGTGTGGCCATCAGACGGCCAGTCCCACCCATCCACACTGCTTAAATGTCCAAATCTGGCAGCTCATGCTGCAGAGTGTACCAGAAGACCCCTATTGTTCTGTCTGTCCCAGTGCCTCTCTGGTCCTCCTTGGCCCAATTCTGTTCTTGCTCTTGTTCTGCTGATGAACTCCTGTTGGGATGACTATTACGTGAGAATCACTGTTTCTAAATGAGTCTCCACTGACTTTCTCTGAGCTTCCAGCCTCTGCTGTATTTGCCTTCACTGAGGCCTGTCCACTGTGCACCAAGGTGTTTGGTCTGAGGCCAGGTTTTATTTATTCTTATGAAAAAGGCGTGTCTTGTTAAAGAGACTTTCCTGGGCTTGCAGTTCACAACTTCTGTCCCTTGCTGGCTATATGAGCCTCATGCCAGCGTAGAAGCTGCCAGAGTTTTCTGAAAGGATTTGGAGTGAGTCGGCTGCTGCTGAAGGGGTATGTTCATAGAGAAATAACATTGCTGTTCTGGAATCTGGGGCCCTGGGATAGGCCCAGAGCCAAAGGCAGGGACAGATGGTGGGCTAGAGGAGACCCTCTCGCGTGCGCGCACGCACACACACACACACACACACACACACACACTGGGTGCCCAACACAACCAGGGCCAGGCTGCCCATGTTTGTGTGAGGGTCCACAAGTCTACAGCTGTCTCCAGACCATTGCTTTTTGCCTTCTCCAATGGGCCCCTTGAAGAGCACTGTTGGCCCTCTGGGCATGCTTGTAGACAGCCATGTGCTGTTAAAAGTAGTATCTGGGAGTTGTTAGAGTGCCTGTCTACAACGCACGAGGCCCTGGGTTGATCCCCCCCACCCCTCACCACATACACCGAGTGTGGTGCGTACCTATAATTCTAATACTTGGGAAACAGAGGCAGGAGGATCACGAGTTCAGTGTCACTGTTGATTACATTGTGAGTTTGATGCCAGCCCTGGCATGTGAGACTCTGTCCCCCAAAAAGGTGATATTTGGAGGTTCTCTCATTCTAGGGCTGCTTCCTGGGAAGCTCCAAGATGTAAGCACGCCTCTTTCCTAAAGCACAAGCTTCACTACAAAAGGGCCAGTTACCTTTCTACTGTTCGCAGTCACAGGCTTCTGCTGATGAATGATACTTTGTCATTTTGTTCTAGTAAATACTCTTGAATGTATTAAACCGTCATGCTTTGATTTCCTAGTTTGTTCTCCCTCCCCGCTGTCCCTCTGACCTTACACAAATCATAGCTCTCAATCCTCCTGTGGAATTGGAGTGGAAGGCAGGTGTGCCTGCCTCAGGTTCACCTGCTCTAGCACCCTGCCATGTGGGCCCAGGCAGGTCTGAACAGAGGCGGGAGGAAATGGATGAGTCCAGAGGTTCCGGCCTGCCCTGAAACCACGTGGTAACTATGGTGGGTATCAAGATCCTATCTTCAAGCCAGCCCACACGTTTGATCCGGATGTCCCAAGAGTTAACATTTATAAATGCTAACTTCTTAGAGTTGGATTTTAGGGTGTATAAAATTACAGGGGTGGGGATTTCTACCTAGAGGCAGCTACATAAGTAATTTTTCCCTGTGCACCCTTTTGTTTTAATGTCGGGGCTCAAACTCAGCAGGATATTGCACATGACATGCAAGTACTGTGCCTCTGAGCTGTACCTCAACTCACTGGTTCTTGTGTGTAGTGTTTTCAGATCCAGTGTGATCAGGTTAGACAATGCTGTCTTTCAACTTTGTACGTAACACATGCAGAAAGAAGTCTGTGGACTTACCCACCTGCACTCCGGGTATCCATGATAAGCTGCCTGGACCTGTTGTTACTCTCTAGGACTTGGGGGTCCCAGGAAGTTCAAGACTCTTGCTGGGCTGAGTTTAGATGGGTTCTCAGAGTGCCCACAAGCCATGACGTCTAGTGAAGCCAACACTGCAGGTGCCCAGGACAACCCATGAGACCCTCACTCAAGCCTGGAATAGAGTACCTATGCTGAATTCTTGGAGCAGTCATGGCAGAGGCTGGGCAAGGGATGCTGCAGCTCTCCCTCAGTGTCTGAACACTGCATTTGTGTCCTAAGGAAGACACTGAGAACTTGCTGTGTGGCAAGAGGAGAGCTGACCCTGTCCGTGGGTCTCTGGTCTGTCCCTGAGACAGTATGGGCCCCTTCAGAGAAGGGGTTTCCTCAACTCTGCCCACTTGTCATATGCTGACCCCGAGGGGCTCCTATGTAACTTAGTTTATCTAGCAGGAGTCCCACAGTGATACATCTTTCTTTATCATAGACCTGTTGTTGCCTGTCCTAGCCAGTACCTTGATTAGGGGCTGGGGGTGGAGGTTCAGCGCTTCTGTGAAAGGCAGCTCTTAGAAAAGGAAAATGGGTTCCTGGGAAGAAAGAGGTAACTAGAAAGTTCCCCAGACCCCTGAACCTATACTCTCTGGGAGCCAGGGCTCCCAGTAGCCAGCTCTTGTCCTATCCTGACAGGGTTAACAGTTCCCAAAGTCTCGGGGCGGTGGGGGCGGGGGGGGGGAGCTATATTGTTTGTATCCCTCCAGTGGGAACTAGTCAGATGTGAATTGTCTCAATGTGAGGCTAACATGTGAGGGTGGAGTCCAGGCTGCTGTGACTCTATTCTGATGGAACTCTGACAGCAGCAGGTTGGATTCCCCAGGAGGCCATGTGGGGACAGAGGAGAGGAAGCCACACTTCTAGGGGATACATCGGCATCGGGGTGGGTCGCAGGCACGTGGCTTACCCAGAGCAACCTGGGAGGGCTGGTCTTTGTCACAAAAGTTCCTAGAGGGTGTCTGCCATGCCCTGTATGTGAGGAGGGACAGCAGGATCTCTGCAGTTTGGAAGCTGAGCCCTAAGAAGACGGAGAACAAGATCTCGGAATGGCTTCAAGCAAGCGTGTTCTACATGTGGTTCCTGGTGGACCCCAACATTTGGGATATGCTGGAACTGTTCGGACCTCTGCAGGATCCACTGCCAGACACCCTTTAATGTGAGGGAGGCCTACTGGGTCCCAGAACTTGGGGTATGGGGAGCACAAGGAGGAGGCTTAGGGCCATCCTTGGGGGTGCTAAGTAACAACCCCTAATCTAAGGAGCTGCAGAGTGTTGCCACTATCCACCATGAGGCCAAGCAAGATGGCTGCACACACCTCAGCTGTTTTCCTGTCTACAGTACCACACCAGATTTAGCTCCAAGGTTGACTACTGGCCAGCGACTCTCACACCAACAGTAAGAAGTAGGTAGAGTATTTTCCCATAAGGCTACAGGTTGGGAGGGATTCCCTCCTGTCTGTCATGCTTTGGACTTGTGCACACAGCACCTAGTAGCCATCTGTTGGACTTTGGCTGCTTCCTCTGGCATTATTTTGCCTTTTCAGGGTGTCCTTCTGAGGGTGAACTTAAGCCTCTTGCTCACAGGAAGAAAATTGAACACTTGGGGTGGCCTGAGGTTCTTGGGGGACTTGGCCCAGGGCCTACTAGGTCCTTGGTCCTAGTCTTGGCGTGTCTTGTTCCCTGATGTGGTTCAGCTGGCCCCAGAGCAAACAATGAGGGCCAGAGGCCACACAGGTGCATCCTGGGCAGGAACAAAGGGCTGGGGGTGGGGTGGAGGAGTAGTCTGAGAGTGGAATTCTGGAACATGACAGAGCCCAGATGGCCCCATGGTTAGGACTGGGGAGTTGGGACCTGGACACAAGAAAGGGTGGACAGCTGTAACCTTCAAAGACTGCCTGAGGCTATACAGACAAACCAAACCCCAGAGCTAGAAAGCAGGCTTCTAGGGGTTATGTGCACTGTCACACTAGGAGCAGGCCTATACCTTCTGCCTTTGAAGACTTTTCAGGGAGGCTCCTGTTTGGCCTCAGCACACGTAACTGGGGAGGGAGTCGGGCCAAGACCAAAGTGAACCTTTATTGGCTGGGAAAGCCTGAGCCACCTTGTGACATGAAGCACAGCTTCATGACATGTGCGTCTACAGAGCTGAAGCCAAGCAGGCTTTGACTGTCATGGCCACAGGACACAGTTTCTGTGTTGAGATGCTACCCATCAGAACCTAAGGGTAAGTAGCTAAGGCTTTATTTTCCCGAGGACCAGTATTGGAAAGGAGGCCTTACTCCCTGGGCTAGGCAAGACCCTCTGGCGCAGTGGTTCTCAAACTTCCTAATGGTGCAACCATTTTAATAGAGTTCCTCATGCTGTAGTGACCCCCAACCATATTTTTTTTTTTTTTTGGTGCTTCATAATGATAATTCGCTGCTAGTATGAATCATAATGTAAATATTTTTGGAGATAGAGGTTTGCCAAAGGGATTGCGACCCACAGGTTGAGAACCACTGCTGGAGGGCAGGGGGCTGGAGAAAGATGCTGGCCCCTGGAATTGGAATGGTTGAGAGAGAAGCATCAGAAAACAGGAGGGACCACACACACACACACACACCCAGAACTGGCCAAGTGTTGGCCTCTACTTCATGAGTCCCCATACCTCCTTCAAGGGGGATTTTCAAGATAGCCATCCTAGGACATGAGTCTTGACAGGAATGGGCAGGATGGCATTGCTCCCCCATGAGAACTCAGAAACAAGGATGCAGAGTCCAGTTTGAGAATAGGCCCGAGCTTGGTTGTGTCTCATCCTTACTCCTATGCTACTAGCTGCTGGGCAAGTTTTAGGAGGTGGCTAAACAGAAATAACTACATCCCTGGAAGGCATATGGCAACACACGCCAGTGTCAGGGCAGCTCTTGAAACTGGTCCTGCTTGATGATGGATAGGCCTAACCTGGGGGTTGAAGGTGAGAGGGCAGTCCTCCCTCCAGGGGATCTCAGGTTTAATTCAAATTGCACGAGGCCCCTGCTCTAACCAGATCTATAGACGAACAGGCACACACTCACACCCTTCAACCCACAGATGCTAGAACACTGATAGGGGCTGCACTCATCAAATGGAAAACAAAAGGTCAGACTTTGGAAGAATGAGCCTGAGAGACTGTCCCTCCGGCAAAATCAAGTCCTGGTAAGTGACAACTACCATTTTAAAGGCAGACAGACCTTTGGCTTCTCCGAGGGAGAGCTAGGCACCTGCACTTGCTGTGTACCAACTTCTAAAGAGATATTCCTCCCCATCCAGACCGCAGCCCCGGGGTGGGGGTGGGAGGGTCTAGCCTGGCTCTCAGCCAGCCTCTCCACACACTTTCCTCTAGCCGACAGCCTATGGGTTCCAGGAGGTTCTAGAAGACGAGGTTCCAGAAAGGCCTTGGCTATCAATGCCTGGGTGTATAAAGGGCTTGCCCTGCTGCGAACAGATTGAGATTTGCAAATCCTTCTAGAGGGACAAGATTCCACCCAGACTTCGGGGTCCAGCCGCCCCCAGTTGTGAGAGATGGAGATTCCCAGCCCAGAAGTCTGAGAGTCATAGGCTGTGGTGCAGATGCACTCCCTCCTTGCTCAGTAGTTCAGAGAAGTAAGGATGTGGGGGAGGAGTCACGGTCTAACAGGCATCAGAGATGTAAGAATTGTAAAGGACCAACCCCCCCCCCCATCTCCGCCCCCAGCCCCGGCCTAAGGTCAGGCGTAGAGCAGCTTGGGGCGTAACAGCATCAGGGCAGCTTAGCTCCGATAAAGGGCAAAACTGGGAGGACCAGAGTGGCATAGGCAGCCTGATGCCTTGTGGAGGAGCCACCGGAGAGGGGTGGGGCGCCAAGGCTCCATGGGTGGGGGCATTTGGGTGGGGGTGGGAGTGGCGCTGGAGGAGGCGGTCAGGAAGCGTGGACCTGAAGCGCCCACGTTGGGGCTATGGGTGCTTTGCTGCCGAACCCATCACCACCTAGCCCTCCCAGGGCCATTTCCTCCGGTTCCCGCCTCGGGGCCTCGGTTTCCCCCCCAGCAGCGGGGCGGGGCGGGAGCAACGCTAGTTTCAAAGTCGCCTGCAGGGTGCGCCCATGAGCGGCGCGGCCGGAGCTGGAGCCTGAGCAGCCGCTGAGACAGTGGGAGCCAGAGCAAGAGACAGGTCAGCGGGGGTCCTGGGTCCCGGGGACCCCGGGGGGGGGGGGTCTCGGTGGGAGTCTTGGCGGTTGTGGCCGTCGGAGGCTTGCGGAGCCTGGAGGTCTGAGCGGACCAGGGTCCTCCCGCCCCTCGGAGCGCTCGCCGCTCCCTCCGACCCTTCCTTCCTGCTGTCGGGAGAGGAGTCCGCGGGTGCCCGGGTCCGAGCCTGCCCTGGCCGCCTCCGGAGCGGTCGCAGCCTGGGTCCTCGGCCGCAGTCACATCCCAAGTGCAGTGCCATCGGGTCGGTCCTCAGCAACCGGAAAGTGCTCAAAGGGCAGGTAGGGAGGAAGGGGCTCTAGTAAGGCAGGGTGGCGGGATGTCTTACAGTCGTCTAGACCCACCGGCGACGCGCGGCCACAGCCGTCGATTTGTCCCCGCGCGGAGGACTGAACCCGCAAGTACACAAGTCCCTTTAGGGCGCGTCCCTGCCAAAGCTAGGCTGCGGACGTCGAGGCGAGACCGGAGGTAGGCGGGTCAGACTCCCAGGTTAGAGGTTCAAGCCGGCACCAGGCTGCTACGGGGAAGGCGCGGCAAGAGCAGGAGAGTTTGGAACCCGGGGGAGGGGAGCATCCTGTAGACTGTGGTGGCGGGAACTCGACTTCGGGCACTGCGGGGAGTCCAGCGAACAACAGGGTGGGTGCTTGGGGTGCCCAAAGCAGGGGTAGAAATGGCGGGAACGGTAACAACTCTCAAGGGTTTGGCAGAGGATGGGCAAGGAGGAACATTTAGACTAATTTTGCCCGCCCATGTAATGGGAGGAGCAGGGATGCACAGTGGTCCAGAGCAAGCGGCAGGCAGGCAGACAGTCGCCAGGACTCCTTCTCCTCAGCACTGGGGGAGGCAGAGCATATATTCTGATGGCTGGGGAGGGATTTGGACCTTTGTCCTTATCCAACCAGAGACTTACCCATCACTTTGTCTCCCTGAGATGGGAGCCTGTTCTCTGTCCTTCTACCTGGAACTGATAGCTCGTTGCTCTAAACTCTGCCTCTACTGCCCAGATCCCTCGGTACTCCTAGACCCCGTGTGCCCTTCAGGAGATTGTCCATACACAACCAAGGATGTTCTTGGTGTCAGGACCCTTAAGATGATAGCAGAGAGCTTTTGAAATACCGGGTTGGGAAGGCTCTGCTTGTTTGGTTATGTAGTCGCTGCTCAAAGGTTAGTGTATCCCTGAGTATGATATCAAGATCTCAACGCTCAGCCCCCTTGCATTTTGGGACTTCCCAAGTTCTCTCAAGTTCTAGTGCCTCTTGAGCAACCCCTAGCCAGTGTGCATTCCCTTACAGGCTGACCGTGACTGTTCCGGGCAGGGCTAGCCTTCCTGTTCATGGTTTGAAGTTAGGCTAAGGTCAGGCCACACAAGAAGTAGGAGACAAACTGGACCAAGCAGAAGAAACAGTGGGTGATCTCCAGTGTCCTGACGATGGGGCCAAAGATTTTGGTGTCCCAGCCTGGAGTTTGATCTTGGCCCCTTGATGCACTCTAACTAGGTGACTGAGGGAAGGTTACTGCCCTGGGAATATTCTCCTATCTGTTGAGTGATGGTGTTCTTAGTGATGCTAACACACAGGGTATAGAGGAGAAGGGGGGAGAGATAATCTTTGGTTGGGTGTGGGGGCAGGTTTTGCAGAAGGGGTGGTGGCAGTGGGGGGGTTTATGGTCAGGGTATGCTAGAGGGCAGGTCAGGGGGCTCTGTTCTTAGGCTGGGTAACCCTGGAAGGAGAGGCGGAGATGGCTATGAGCAGAGGAAAGCGTGGACAAGAGTTGGTTCGGGAGCAAGCATGTGGCTTCAAAGGATCCGGTTCTACGAAGTCCAGGGCCTGCACGTGAGACCACAGTCCCTGGTGGTTCTCAGTGGTTACCTGAAATCAACAGCTCTTGCCTCTAGCCTGCTCTCGTTCCCGAACTACCTCACCTCGGAGAAGCTAGAGCTCGCCGACCTCTTAGCACAACCCAGCCCGAGGCCCTGAGTAGTGTGTGCATAGGAGAGTGGAGGGCGAGACAGCTGGACAGATAGATGGATGGACAGACACAGGTAGGAAGTGTTTTTGGAGAATGTGATGGAAGAGTTGACGAGATGAGGGTTTTGCTACAGGCAGGTACTGAGCTGGTAAAAGAGAATGTCTCCAACTTCCAGGGAAGAATCTGGGCTCTGGGACACATGGGGACCACGGAAGGGTAGATCATGACCTGGGGAACTCAGTGGAGGAAAGTAGTCTATGGGTTGGAAGGAGCAGAGGTGGTACAGAACCTGAGACTAGGACCGAGGTCCACCCTGGGACCCCGATAGTAGAAGATTAGAGTTACAGTGAGGAGCCCTTGGAGACTGCTCATGCCCAGAGCAAGGCCCAGACCCTGAGGTAGGGAAGAAGGAGCCATGTGGTATATATAGAGAGAGGCCTCAGCTCTGAGATCCTTCCAGGTGTCAAACAGGGATGGAATGGGGTCAGGGGGAGAAGCTGCCCTCACTCCAGGCCTGGGAAGAGGTTGGACACTAGGAATACAGGACTCATGCAGCTTTCCAGTGCTACCTCTAACTTTATGTGACATGTCTCTGTTCAGAGAGAGACTCTAGCTGCAGGAATCTTTGCATGTGGCCTCACAATGGCTTCTGGGAGCCTGGGAGCCAGGCTAGTGGAAGCGCGATGGGCAGCGGGACAGTGACAGGGTTCAGGTGGCTCATACTCAAGTTGGTCCAGTGCAGCCTGCTCTTTCCCTTCAGCCTCTGTGGCTGCATCATCACATCCCTGTCCTAAGGACCACAGCAGTGAGCCTGCATCCCTCATTTCTAGTATACAGGCTACCCTCCTGGTGATGTTCCACCCAGGGATGCCTTGTTCTCTTCCCAGGAGGTACCATACCTGTCATCCGCTATTTATGGGAGGCACAGGTGTTGAGGCATTCATGGGATGCTCTTACCATGGCCGGTGTACATGGGAGAAGCCAAGGCACAGTGGGGGGGGGGGGGAAGTCTGGCATGGACCTTGCATGGACTCCACCTGGGCAGCTCCTACCACAGGCTGCTTTCCCAGTACTTCTGTGAGGCCTGGGTCCAGGGAAGGGCTTTACCTGGAGAAACAGCCTGCAATAGATGAGTGGTACCTGAGGTAGAACTGGGGGGGACCTGTGGTTCTCTCTGGGTACCAGACCTAGACAAATGGGGGTGTCAGGGTCTGTCCTAGGGCTTTCAGTGGGAGAAAAAGGAGATGTGGCTGGCCAGTGGTCTTGGAGTCTAGAGTCTGGACTCTAGACTGAGGTAGCCTGGTTCCTGGCTGCTGGTGGTGAAGTTATTTCGAAGGGCAAGCTAGTGCCCTGGCTTCCAGCTGCAGAGAGCTGGTTCTCCCTTCCTGCCCACATCCTGTCCTCAAGAACACAACAGCAGCCACATGGTCCCTCCCACCCATGGTTGTTGGGGGAGGGACTTACTGGTCACCTGCTTGAGTACTTGGGGCCCAGCTTTTACCAGGTATTAGAATTTGGGTACCATGTAACTCTAGAGGAGTCAGGAAGGGAAGAGACCCAGACCCCAGAGTCAGTCAATGAGGCATTAGGCAACCTCAGGAGAGACCTGTCTTGTTGACTGATGTGTTAGGGAGGGGTTTGGTGGGTTTGGGGTTCTTCCTGCAAGCTCCAGTTACTGCTGAGCCACTCACTCACAATATGGCTACTCTTTGGGTGGGGGAGGTGCCAGTCCATCCTCTTGTAAATCTTGCTCGGTGTCATTCCCCAAATCAAAGGACAGATAGATGTTGGATCTCCTCGATTTAAACATTGTCTCTGATTCCAGTAAGGATTCTTCCTTTTGTTCTCTCTTCCGTCGTCCACCACGGCCTTGGTTCTCAACTTTACCTGCAGGCTTTGTCACGTAACAGCTTGCTCTTTATTTTGAGCCCCCCCTAACACCCCCCCCCCCGTCTTCCCTGTTCAAGACTTTGTGCTTCTTGTTCGTCTCCGCTCTTGTGTGCCAGCGAGTGTGATAAACTCTCCTTCTTGTTTATGGCTTCTCCTTTTTGGGTTATCAAAATTAGTACTGCAAAGGCTATACCTTCCTCTCCTGTGGGTTTGGTATTTGGTATTTTTATTTCACGTCCCCCCCCCCTTTTTTTTTTCCTGAGGCACAGTGTCACTATGTAGACCAGACCAGCCACTACCTCACAGAGACCCACCAGTCTCTGCCTCCAGAGTACTGGGATTAAAGGTACACACCACATCTTTCACGGTCTTGGTTTCTTGCATTCTGAATTCTGGTCTGTGGCTCACCTAAAGTGGGAGCTGAGGTCCTAGGGTCAGTCAGACCATGGCTTGTAACAACTTCTATGCCAACAGCCAGGACCCAGGCTCTCTGAATCTCTAAGGTGGCAGCTGTCATTGAAGAGTTCCCAGGGTTCTTGTCCTTTGAGACTCCTGCAGTAGACCCCAGGACTGTAGGGATCAACGGTGGCAGCTGATACAGTTCTCCATGACACAGAAAACCAGGCAGCTGGTGAACATTGTCCCTGTGCGAAAGAGGCAGGCTGGCGTGATGACACATGCCTGTGGAACTCTCACTTAGCAGGTAGAAGCGAAGAGTTCAAGACCGGGCTGGAGAGTTGGCTCAGCGGTCAAGAGCACTGACTGCTCTTCCAGAGGTCCTGAGTTCAATTCCCAGCAACCACATGGTGGCTCACGACCATCTGTAATGGGCTCCGATGCCCTCTTCTGGTGTGTCTGAAGACAGTGAGAGTGTACTCATATACATACAATTAAAAAAAAAAAAAAGTTCAAGACTATACCTGGCTATATAGCAAACTCTAGGCCAGCCTGGGCTACAAGGAACCTGCCTCAAAACAAAACAAAACAAAATGGTAAGGCTAGGATTCTAGACCCTAGGAAGAAACCCGCTGTAGCTGCCATGGGTGGTGTCTGTGCTGTCCTGTTCTCTCCACTTAGCCAGGGTAGGAGCAATGTGTGGAGCCCTGCCTGGGAGCTCGTAAGACACATCCAGCAGGGTCTGGAGCCACCACCTGGGCTTGTGTACACAGAGCCTCCTGGTGGCTCAGGAGAGATGTGGATTGGAATTAAATGATTTGTTCAGGATGGGAGGAGATGGGAGGAAGAGGCAGTGGTGTTGAGTCTGAATGCTGGGTGGCCAGGTGGCCGTTCCTTCAAGTCTCTTGAAGCATGTTCCATAACATGTGCCTGGAGGTGACATGGGACAGCATCTGCACTCTACCCTGTCCCCAACAAAGGATCATCATAAGGAAATGCAACATTCTTAATATTTAATTTTCCCTCTTGGCTAGCAACAGATGACTCAAGGATTAGTCCGGTAGAGCCAACAGAGAGGGATAGGAAATTACTAAATCCTGGCTCTACACTGGCCCCTTCTCCTGGGCCCCAGCCTTCCTGTGACTCCGGAGTAGTGGCTCACAGCCTTCCCAGTGCTGCAACCCTTTAATACAGTTCCTCATGTTGGGGTAACACCCCCACACACACACACACATGCACAACTGTAAAATTATTTCCGTTGCTATTTCATAACTAATTTTGCTCCTGTTATGAATCACAGTGTAAATATTTTTGGAGATAGAGGTTTTCCGAAAGGGTCAAGATCCACAGGTTAAGAACCAGTGCTCTGGAGACTTCACAAGGAGGGAGGTCTTCCGCAGCATCCTGTGGCATTGCCACCGTCGAACGTTCCTGGTAAAGCTGAGAGTCTTTTCACCTGTTTGGGTTCTGGCTTCTCGTCTGAAAAAAAAAAAACTGAGTTCACCAGGCCATCAAGGACATAGCTTTCAGCCACTTTCCAGAACGCCAAACGGCGGCGTACGCGAGCTCCTCATCGAGGGCCCAGTGTAGCCTTGGTATTCAGATCAATGACCACCTGGAGAACACAGGCCTCGGTGGTTCAGCAGCTACTAAGTATCTCTTGGTCCTGAGTGTTGCTCAGTCTGGTCAGTGAAACATTAGTAGGTTCGAATTGGCCCGGTGGGAACATTTATACCACTAAGAAAAGCTACAAGTCAAGGTGCCCTGGCCCTGAGCTTTTTTGCCTGCCTACAGCTAAACAGCCTCAGCCTTTGCCTGCGGGGCTCCTCCCTCCTGTCTGTCCTGAGAATGCCTCGGGCTCTACTGATCTGCCGGGCTGGGGAAGGCACAAAGGAAAAGATTTTGGTTTGGCAGCTGCCCAGGTGGCTCGGGGATCAGAGGAGCTTCCCCTGGGATTTGTAGCAATAACTAAGGGCCTGCAGGAATGTTGAAGGAAGGGCAGAGGAAAGGAAAGGGCCCTGGGACAGGAACCTCTAGCGTGTCCTCAGCCAATGCAAGGCAGCCTGGCAGGAGGGCCAGCTGTGTTGAGACTGGGGAACAGAAGAACAGCCTCAGCACAGTCGGGAAGAGTGCTGGTATCCAGAAATATCCAACATGGGCCCGGCATGGAACGCGAGGAACCTTGAGAACTGGGAATACTCAGGCAGGTACCAAAGTGGCTGGAAGAGCATCAGAAAAAGAAAAAAGAAAAAAAAAAAAAAAAAAAAAAAAGCCTGGGTTAGGTTAGGCCCCTGCATAGCTGGTGTCCTGGTAGCTGTGGAGTCAGTGGTGTTACTGGGGCGACAATACTGATGGTGTGACCAGAAGCAGCCGTAGCAGGACTTTAGGCTCAGGGATGGAGCCATCTCACCTCAACAGAAATGTATGATGCTCCTCTGTGTCCCACTGGGGACCTTGAGGATAAAGGAATGTTAAGACCTGGGCTAGCCTACTAGCATGGGCTGGTCTGATTGCAGACTGCTTCAGTGCCCTTCAGTGAAGATTCCACTAGAGAAGCCCCAAGGGATATAGGTGCTTATCCTTTCTCCCCAGGGGACACCAGTTGGGAGAGTCAGGATTCACGGACCACAATAGCTCTTCAGGGACTCACTGGGCCTGGTGGGGCCCGAATGGACAGTGAGCCTGCTGCTGCTTCCAACGGTGAAAGCTAGAACAGGAGTCAGTCACAGACCTGTTGTGGTCAGATGGACCCTCTGATGAATGCTGCTGTAAACTGTAAGCCACGAACGCAGAGGGTACATGGTATGTACCTGGAGTTGGTACCCGTACCAGATCTGGCTGTTCTGTTTGGAACATGCCTTCCAAACAGCTTGTTGACAAGTAGCTTGTGCAAAGCTGGGACTCCCAAGGACTTAGCCATAGGTGTCTCTGCCTGACCTGAGGAGCAATGGCGTCACTTAGGAACAGTAATTCCATCAGTTGCTGCAGACCTTGTCTTCTCCTTCCAAATCTTCAGCATCAGCTTCCTAGACAAAGGACAAGCCGCAACTGTATCCACTCCGTCTCTAGAATGAAGCACTGGCAACATCATAGAAGCAAACATGAGGTTCATTTCTTTTAGCCCTCTATTTTACCTCTTGGGCAATTTCAGGTGGAGAAGACCCTTCTCCCCAGGCCTCTAGTTCCACTCATCCCTCCTCTCCTTGAGGGGAGAAGGAGAAGGCGAAGGAAAGATTTATCTGCATGCAGGGGTCTGAAAATTGCCTCTAGCTTATGATGGCTATGAAGATCCATAGCAGTCAAGTACAGATGGGTTGGGAGGGCAGGGGAGGGAGTCCTTTGGTTCTTGCTTGGGGAGTAACAGGCTTTTGGGAGAGTCCTGCTTACATTGAGCTTATGTAAGCTCAGGGAGTAGGAGGTGGGGGGTCGGGAGAGGGGGGTTGGGCTCAGCTGGAGCCTGCTATGAAGAGAGCAAGACTTCCCCTTTCCAAGGGGTCTCAGCCATTCCTGTGAGCTATCATTGTGACCCTGGGGTAGCCTTTCCAAATCTATTGATAAGCACTGAAATGAGCCTTCAGTATCATCTGGGGCCCAAAGGTGTTACAGTCTGACTGGAGAAACTGAGGCCCCGGGAAAGAAAAGCATTCTTGCACATGGCCCTCCAATGAGTCCTTAAATGCCGCATTCCCTGCCTCAGCTAGGACAGGTATGGAGAGGCAAACTGTGGGAGGGAAGCGGGAGGCGGATCCCTCCGGGAAGGGAAGCAATCACAGTGCCTGCCCTGCCTGGCTGGCTGGCAGGAGCGCTCCTCTCAACTCTCTTGCTCTCAGAGCAGTGGGTTTGGCTTGGACCCTGCTTTTTTTTTTTTTTTTTTTTTTTTTTTTTTTTTTTTTTTTTTTTTTTTTGCTGCCTGCGAGGGTAAGGATGTTTACTTGCCAGAACTGGAGGATAGGACCGGAAGGCTCCCAGATCTCTCCAGAAAGGAACTCTGGGGAGTTTCTGAGGTGACCTTAGGGGCAGGGGCGTCCCTCAGGTGGGGATGGTAGTGTCCTGAAGGGATGGGGCAAAATGAACTGTGCTTGGAGGCTGGCTCAGTATGAGAAGACTTGGGGGCAGGTGGGATGTGGAAAGCCCAGTGGGGAAAGAACCTTCCTGGAGGGAGGGTCTTGAGGGACTGATAATGTAGAGACCCAGGCGGATACAGAAAGTTTGAAAAGCTATATAAGGTGAGCCGACATAAACATCATGTTGCTCCTACAGATTAAAACAAACCAAAACAAACAACAACAAAATCTTCAGCCGCTCATCTAAGCTGGGAGAGGGGGTTAGTAACTGTAGTACCTGGGTGAGAAAAAAGTATCTTTGGTAATGGGGACAGGTCAGCGGGAAATCCTGGTTCTGTCTGTATTCTCTCCTGTGTCTGCCCTGAAGAGACTGGAGAAGGAATGGTCTCCCTGAGAAGAGTCTTTGGAACCAGTGAGGTCTTTGGGCCTATGTCCTGACTGGCAGATCGGGCAAGATCGGAGTCATTCTTTGGCAGATGCCTGGCCCACAACTGACACAGAATCTGAAGTGGCCAGGGTGGTTCGGTTCTTCACTGGGACTCTCTCTTTACAGGTACCTCGGAACCCTGAAGCTGATCGGAGCCCGGCCAGATTCTCCTGGAGAAGTCATGATCTCGGGAGACGCAGAGTCAGCTGTGAGAACGCCTTTGAAGAGCTCTCTCTGGGACCGCTCCTCGTGGCTCTTGTGAAGAAAGGGCTGCGGGGTTTGCGTGGGTGGGACGGCTGGGCTGCAGCTATGGACCGAGAGCTGGCCCAGGCCCGCATCTTTGCTGAGCCTGCCCAAGTGTGGCTGCCCCCACCATGGGCTCCTCGGTGTACATCACGGTGGAGCTGGCCATTGCCGTGTTGGCCATCCTGGGCAACGTGCTCGTGTGTTGGGCCGTGTGGATCAACAGCAACCTGCAGAATGTCACCAACTTCTTTGTGGTATCGCTGGCTGCGGCTGACATTGCGGTGGGCGTGCTCGCCATCCCCTTCGCAATCACCATCAGCACCGGCTTCTGTGCTGCCTGCCACGGCTGCCTCTTCTTCGCCTGCTTTGTCCTGGTCCTCACGCAGAGTTCCATCTTCAGCCTCTTGGCTATTGCCATCGACCGTTACATTGCCATCCGAATTCCACTCCGGTGAGCCAGGGGGTTACATCTTTGCATAAGGCTTGATCAGTGGGCACAAAGGGCAGGGCTCTGGAACGCTGTCTGAGTCTTTACAGAGCTGGAGGTGGCTATGCCTGTCTGGCTTATCCCTATAATTCCAGGATACTCCCGGGGTCACATGCCAAGGCTGTCTATAGGCAGCCATGTATGGCTACTATCAGTGATGGTAGCCTGGCTGATACAGCATGCCTGCTACTGTGTGAGCTATTGCTTCATACATCTGCCTATGATCTGAGGTGAGTGGGGAGCCATGGGGAACCACAGAACCTCAGCTAGGAACCCGCCTCTGCCACCACCAGCCTTTCCCCAGCGTGTACATTAGGAGGGTGACCCAGAGAGGGGAAGTGACTTGGCCAAATGCCACAGTGAGTCATTTGGACTTCTATGCAAATTGCATTGCTCCTAGGACTGAGAGGACTGACTCTCTGCCTGTATTAGGGGCCGGCTACGCAAAGGGGATTTTTTTTTTTAATGGTGGTTTTTCTGTGAAGTGACTTCAGCCAAGGATGTGTAAAGAAGTTCTTCCTGGAAGCCTCTTCTCAGCCACTCTGTAGATAACCCTGGAGTTCTTCTTAGCCACCCCGTAGATAACCCAGGCAGTGCACTACTCTCCCAGGGGCTCCTCTGTGTCTTTCTACTGGAGTTAGATCCTGTAGCTAGGGTGGCTGCAGCCCTTGAGGAAAGATTGCATAATGGGAGATCGGCATGAACAGTCTCCATAGCGAATTTTTCTGCTCAAGCAGTGTTCCCTTCCACAGAGGAAGCATCAGCAACTCTGTGGGCTGCGGACATCCAGTAATAAGAAGGACCAGACTCGGGGAGCCGTGAAAATTCAGGGTCAGATGCAAGAGAGTTTTTAAAGGTCATTTCCTTCCTCTCGTCTTCTGGATAGAAAAAGGAGGCTCTGAGAAGGGACTTTGCTCGCTCACAGCCATCCCAGGAGTTGATAGCAGAGCTGGGAGGAAACATAGCCCACTACCATTGTGATGTCACTTTGAGGAGTGGTCTGCCTGGAGTGGCTCAGTCCCCAGGAAGGAATGTCACACAGCTGTTGTTAGCATCTGAGCCCTGAGGAAGAAGCAAACACCCACACTGGGCTGCTCAAGGGGATGGAGCCTGTGCCGCACATTGCCTTAAAGACTTTGTCAAAGGTGACTTCAGGCAGGCATGGTAGCAAGCACATGCTTATGTCCTTGAACGTGGCGAAGGCTAGAGCCTGAGAATGATGAGTTCCAGGCTAGCCAGGAGTCTAAAACCCCTGTTCAAGGAAAAGAAAAATAATCAAAGAAAATAACAAACAAAAGGAGGGACTGGGAGCCAGCTCTAAGAAGGGACAGGGATAAAGGTCACATGTGGGGACAGCCTGTCTTATTGCTTCTAGTTCATGCTTCTGAAGTAGACCAAGGTCTAGGTTCCTACAGGGGAACATTAGAACAGAGAGGCCTAAGGGGAGTCTGTATGTGAGTCCCTATGGGTCAATAGCATCTACCCCTGAGGACAGGCTCGGTCTATGTAGTAGTGGGTCACCAAGGGGAAGCAGTAACGTAACATTCCCCGTCTTCTAACTCCAAGAAGCAACATATCAGGAAAGATCAGGATAGTTGTTCACAATGTAAGGGTTTCAGCTTGCTTTCCTCTCCTCGGCTTCTCCTTGTCTCTGTCTTCTCGGAATCAAGAGGCTGAATCCCTGAAATAGGAATGAGTTGTGTGACTATAGAAAGCTAGCAGCGCTGTGCTGGGCCTGTTTTCTCACGGGTAACAAGGGGTCAAGATTCTGTGTTGTTCCTCACAAAAGGTCTGCGGGTTCAGTAAGGGTTCAGTAATCGGGTAGGAATGATGAGACGGAGCAGGGTTCCGCTCTTCTGTGAGCTGGAGGCTGGAAGCCAACAGCCTATCCCTACAGTAGTTGTATCCCCGGACCTCTTGACCTCAGTTCCACTTGGACCTTGGGCTATCTGAGCTCTGAATGGGGCGTTGGAAAGCCCAGGCTGGTCTCTGCAAGGAGCTGAGAGGTCTGAAGATGCCCACTGGGGATGCTCATCTTGCCTATGGGCAGTTTTACAGCTGCCATGGCGTGTTAGTACAGGATGTCCTTTGATCAGCCTGGTCCAGCATGTCAGCCGTGACCCTTGAGGGAGCCCAGAGCCAGAAAAAGGACACCTGTGTCTCCCAATCTGGATGGACTTCAGAGCCCTTCACTCTTCTTGACCACTGAGCTCCTTCACGTTCCTGTCTTCTGGAGTTTCTGGTTACAGAGAATGTGGGGGTGTCTTGTATAGTGGCTCCTCAGGCATGATGAGGAGATGGAGAATACCAGGGGACTAGGCATGAGGGGAATCTGGAAGGGACCAGGGGACCAGGCACAATGGGGATCTGGAGGTGCTTTCTAGCCTGAACTAACTTTTTCCCCTTCACAGCTAGGAATTCAGGCTCCTCTAAGGTGCTACTGGCAAGGTCCACAGGCCCAGTCTTTGACAGAGGCGTAGTCCCAGGCTCGTACTATGTACCAGGAATTCTTTTCGCTGTTGTTGTAAAGAATGTTCAGCTTCAGGATAATCTGTCCCCTCCTTCCCAAGCATAGGCACTCTGTTAAATTAAGGCAGAACTTTGGGAATAATAAAGAAAACCAGGCCAAAGGCAACGATGCAGCCCTATGTCTACAAGGGATGAAAAGCCTGGGGTAAGAGATCAGACTTCCTCTCCTGGGGATCCTTCACACCACAGTCTCTAAGTCTCATACCGGCCTGTGATACTCCCATTCAGAAGCAACAGGCCAAAGTACACAATGGTCGTGATAGTGATAGCATCCCAAGGAAGGAGTGAGCAAGCGTGTGGGTATGGCCTCTCCTCTGGGCCAAAGAAAGGTGGCCTGGCTCCTGAGTGCCAGGTATGGTGTGAGGCTAATTCAGGCTGGTCTCTGCCTGTGGAAGGTTGAATTTCTCCTTTGGGGTCAGATGCTCTTCAATTCTTAGGTCACTGGCCCAGTAAGATGACTTAGAAAGTTCTGCCTTCTCCTCGGTGTTGCAAATATACATGAAAACTCCACCTGGAATTGTGGGTATATTCTAGAGCCATAGGGTGAGGCCCCCGGTATGGTTGTTAGTCGGGATTCTCAGGGAAAGGTCACCTCTATAGGCTGGGGGATATAGGGATGTAGAGGCCACTTGAAAATAGATACTGCTGGAGACTCTGGCAGCCACATCCTATGTCCCTGGAATGGTCCCATGTCATGCTAGGCAGCCTGAACATCCTTCTCGCTACACTGATTGTATTTATCCAGAAGGCCAGAATGAGACTGTGTTAGTCAGAAATACAAGCCAGGATATGCCCTTGGGATATCTCTAGTTTGTCCGTGATTCCATTTGAGCTCTGATGCTGCAGTTCTAGCCCTCAGGCTCCTGTTCCATGACCTTGATTTCCTGATTCTCCTGCCTCAGTTTCCAAATGCTGGAAATATGAGCATGTGCTCCTGTTGGGGGAGCAGTGTCTGTGTGTGTGGGCCCATCCTTACATAATACCTGCAGGTCCTTAAACATAGTCTCCAAGCCCCTCAGTACTTTGGCAACATAGGAAAGTACATGTAACATATTAGGTTCTGTCCCCATAAGGGACTTTCTTTCCAGAGTGCTGTGGAAGACTTCCCCTTGTGGGTACCCTGTCTGTAAAAGTAAAATGGACAAACATGGGATTTCCATGGTGTATTCTCAGAAGCTGTCAGACCTGGGTCATTGTCTGCAACAACAACTTATTAATTCAAATTTACTTAATTGGATCCTTCTCTAAGAGTACCACCTTTCTGACTACCAGGAACAGAAGGCCTGTTCTGAAACCAGTTTGAAAGTCATCAAGGTGGGAGACCCTACACCATCCCCAGAGGCTCCTCAGTATCCCAGGCAACTAATTTCTCTGACCAGCAACTGAATAGCTCTGATCTACCCTGAACCATAGGGTGACTCCCTGGAGTTTCCAGCCACTAAATTCGGCATCTCGCTTTTACGGTCTAGAATTCTTAGTTTCATTTCATAAATAAGGAAATTGAAGCCCAGAGAGGTGACGTGATGTAGCATTCCATGTTTACAGGAATGTACCAGGACTAAGACCCAGGAAGGGTACGCTTGTCCCAGAAAAGAGGTCACCACTTACGTAACTTCCCCTCCCGTGAGGATCATGTAAAAACACTATTGAGGGGTACTTGGCATGAAGTAAGTATGTATTAGATGGGGTGGGGACCCCAGGACTTCACTTTTGAGCTTCCAGGCAAGCAGGCATGCAGGGCTTGCTTTCTGCTGATTGGTAGATATAGAAGTCTGTGACCATCCTGCAGAAGCCCTGTTGTATGTGACCAAGACCCTGCCCGGTGGGGCCCACAAAGCTCCTGAGAATATATATATAACAGTTACTGTTGAGATTCTGGATTGACCAGGCTGGGGTTGTAGCTCAGTGCCAGGAAGCTTGCCTGTCCTATATAAGGCCCTGGATTTGATCTCCAGCCCCATCAGGAAGAGACTGGAACTGATGCTGACAGATTCACCTGGGCTTGAGTTGCCCCTGGGTCTCGGAATGTTCACAGCAAGTCCCTGCTTCCCCTTGGGTCTCAGTTTCAGTTTCTCCAGCTCTAAAACAGAGGAACAGATTAGATGAATGGTTAGAAAGTACAAGTGGGTTTTTTTTTTTTTAATCTCTTTGTTTCTTTCTTGATTGACCACATTTAAAATAGAAGTTTTCCCCAAACAAACAAATCTCCAGCCCTCTTTGGGCTCTATCGACATTGGGTACACATTTTCTTTCCTTCCTTCCTCTCTTTCTTTCTTTCTTTCTCTCTCTTTCTCTCTTTCTCTCTTTTTTCTTTTTTCTTCCTTCCTTCCTTCCTTCCTTCCTTTCTTCCTGTCCGTCTGTCTTTCTTTCTGTCTATCTGTCTTTCTTCTTTCTTTTATGATGAAGCTTCTACTTAGAGCCTCACGCATGCGAGGTGAGTTATTTAACGCCAGGCCTACACGTTACATTGAGACAAAGACCGGATAAACACATTCTAGCCTTCCTCTCATGTCCGCTAACAGTGGGTACCTGAGGCTGCCACCCGTAGGTCACAGCCTCTCTGTTGCTGCTTTGAGTCTGGAATCAAAAAGCGTATATGTTCACTCTGTTACCTACCATATGCCTCTGTCCCCCAGCTGACAACGTAGAGATAAATGCAGGGGACTCCTACTTCATGCCGGCTCCCAGCCTTGGAGGAAGCAAAAAAAAAAAAAAAAAAAAAAAAAAAAAAAAACTCCTCCAAGATGTCTAGCCTGAACTTGAAGAACAGACGCTTCTATTGGGAGGGTAGTCTTCTGTTGCCAGAATCAAAACCATTAAACATAAGCTCATCCCTTAGACGTTACCAGAAGCCCCCCTTTTTAAGTCAAGAAGACTTAAACAAAACATTCTTCTACCAAAATGATGATGTATTTCCAGTGGAGTCGTCGATGCTACTTTCTAATTGACAAATCAAGGCGCCCCTCCCCACAACCCGGAATTGACAGTCAGCTCAAGAATATTTTCATCTGGCCATCAGGCAAATAGATTACCGTTTTCTTTCCCACCTCATTCAGGACCTCTTGATTATTATGATTGCCAGGGAAAATATCAATACATGATTGTCTCATTTCTGCCCAGAGGATTGTGGGTAGGTTCAGAGGGGAGGTGATATTTCATTAGATTTGGGACTTCCACTCCTCTTCCACACCTTGGGTAGCCTCTTCTTGAGGACCATAGGGAAAAAGGCATGGAGTGTAAATAGCTCAGGCCCTCTACAGGTCTTATCTGGCTGGTTCCATTCCCAGAGCTCTGGATCTAAAGGAAAGCATGCTCTAACAGGAATCAAGATTAACCATCATGGAAGTAAAACCTATCGCCCTAAGACCATCTATTTGTCTTGAACCAAACTCAAGTTGAGTTTCAAGACTATACCTACAGTCTCAAAACTATACCTAAGACCTGTGGTCTCAAGACTATACCTAAGACCTATAATAACACCTGAACATTTGTGTGATGGGTTTCCGTGTCCTGGATGTCTGCTTCCCGTTACCTCCCTGCAGCTGTAAGACAGACAGAGCTCAGTACCTCACTTAGAAGACTGTACTACCTAGGCTAAGGGGAGGAAGTAGTCCAAGACCCTACAGCCAGCACACGGGGACTGTCTAGGCTTCTGTGGGCTTCTTGGTCCTGCTAGATTCATCGGGTCTAATACCAGTCATTTCTTCCCAGGTACAATGGCTTGGTGACAGGTATGAGGGCGAAAGGCATCATTGCGATTTGCTGGGTGTTGTCATTTGCCATCGGCCTGACCCCCATGCTGGGCTGGAACAACTGCAGTCAGAGAAACAAGAACTCCACAAAGACCTGCGGCGAGGGCCGGGTGACCTGTCTGTTTGAGGATGTGGTACCCATGAATTACATGGTTTACTATAACTTCTTCGCCTTCGTGTTACTACCCCTCCTGCTCATGCTGGCCATTTACTTACGGATTTTTCTGGCAGCCCGGAGACAGCTGAAGCAGATGGAGAGCCAACCCCTGCCAGGGGAGCGGACTCGGTCCACGCTGCAGAAGGAGGTTCATGCTGCCAAGTCCCTGGCTATCATCGTGGGGCTCTTTGCCCTCTGCTGGTTACCGCTGCACATCATCAACTGCTTCACCTTCTTCTGCTCCACGTGCCAGCACGCCCCTCCATGGCTCATGTACCTGGCCATCATCCTCTCCCACAGCAATTCCGTTGTCAATCCCTTTATCTATGCCTACAGGATCCGGGAGTTCCGCCAGACCTTCCGGAAGATCATCCGAACCCATGTCCTGAGGCGGCAGGAACCCTTCCATGCAGGGGGTTCCAGTGCCTGGGCCTTGGCGGCTCACAGCACTGAAGGAGAGCAGGTCAGCCTCCGCCTCAATGGCCACCCCATGGGGGTATGGGCCAATGGCAGTCCTCCCAATTCTGGACGACGTCCTAATGGCTACACCCTGGGGCTGGGGAGTGGAGGGAGCACCCAAGGGTCTGCTGGGGATGTGGAGCTTCTGACCCAGGAGCACCAGGAAAGCCAAGAGCACCCTGGCCTAGGGGATCATCTGACCCAGGGTAGAGTAGGAATATCCTCATGGTCTTCAGAGTTTGCCCCTTCCTGAGGGAAAGAAATTTTAATATTTTTGGTTGGCTGGACCAATCTCATTAAGAGAAGAGAAGAAATACCACACCAGGAAACCCATTGGGCACCTGGCTCCCACTTTGAACTACAAAGAGGGAACATTAAGCTGGAGCAGCATGAAGCCCAGTAAGAAAGGCCTGGGGTGGAGGAAGTGATACTTCCTGCTATAGGGCCCTGGGTTCGGCCCAGCAGCATCTTCAAAGGCAGGGCCCGGTTCCCCTACTCCAGAAGCATCTAAAAGAGCTGTCTTGTCTCGGTAGAGCAGCTGTGGCTTAGAGGACTGGCCAGGCCTGATGCGAGGGTCTGGCTACTTCAGACCTCCCGCTATACAGTACACTACCCTTCCCAGACTGTCTAGGGCTCTGGGAGCCGCTGGCCTAGAAGTGCCACTTGGCTATTTTTGGTTTTTTTAAGAAGATAACAAATGTGAGGAAACCCTTTCTATTTTACTGACTTCCCCTCCCTGGCTGCTGGGTCTGTGGTCAATCCTGCTGTGACCACCCCCTCCTCCCTCAAGGAATTGCAGACGGTCCTCTTGGGCTAGCCCAAGCTGCCATGCACTTAGTCATAGGGCTATCTCTGGCTAACAAAGCTGGACTGGAAGACAGCAGCTATGAAGGGCAGGGTGCCAGAGCATGGACTCAGGTCCCAGGAGAAAGATTAGACACATCAAGCTGTGGACCCGAACCTGGGTAGTTCAGAGCTGCCCTGTCTGAGGCCCTGCCTACTGCCTTTCCTTCTGCGGGGGGACTCATTTGTTTGTTTGTGGTTCCCCCCCCCAAGGTAAAATAAAATGAGCCACACTCTGTTTTAAATTTGCCTGCTAAGAATGACGTGTGAGTTCTTTCCTTCGTTCCATAGCCAGGTCTGATGCACACATAATGAACTCATGCCGATTGTATGTATGTGTACAGATAGACGAATCTGATCTGCAGATTGACACTCCCCGGGGGCGGGGGGTGCGAGGGTTCCAAAGGCTCCTATTCTCCTGGTCCCACCAGAATCCAGATGCCTATGTGTTGGGTGGAGTGAGTGGGCGTGGGGTGGCGCACTTACATTTCCCATGGGGGACCTCGTCATTCCTCACAGGTGTCATAGAAGGGGATGGGGAAGGACTTCATGTTCAGTCACACCTCCAGGGTCATTGACCCCCTCCTGACCTGAGAACTGAAAGTGAGAGGACCTAGGACCCCCCTCCCTCCCTTGTTTCCTTCCACATGTGCTACAAGGAAGACCTATCTCTAAGTCATCTCACAGCTGTATCCATCAGTCCTCCCCCTGTTCTGCTTCTTAGCCAAGAGGCTACAAAGGTCCCAGAAACAGATCTGGGCTGAGGCCAAGCTGCCTTCCCTTCCTTCCAACAAAGAAACCTTCTGGGCCCCTGCAGAAGGAGACACCACTATCTCTCTGTGATGGATGGAGGTGATGGCTTGGGATGAGCAGGGAATCATGGCGGGTTCTGACAGGGCCTTTGAGGGCAGTGCAGTGTTTCTTGGGCTGTGATTCAAGGAAGGGGTATTAGATAGAGCTTAGGAGCCTGGTTTTACATGTGACTAACAAGCACAGTAAGGACAAGTTCTTGCCCCAGGTTACACAGCTAAGCAAGTGGAAAGAGATGCGTGTGACATTCCAGGCCTTCACGCCTTTTAAATCAAATCGGTGATGAACTCTCTCGACCGAGCCAAGTTGTGTGGTAACATTTATGCCTTCAACTTAAGACACTTCAAGGTACTTCAAGTGGTGCACGCCTTTAGTCCCGGCACTCAGGAGGCAGAGGCAGGTGGATCTCTGAGTTCGAGGCCAGCCTGGTCTACAGAGTGAGTTCCAGGACAGCCAGGACTACACAGAGAAACCCTGTCTTGAAGAAGGAAGGGAGGGAGGGAGGGAGGGAGGGAGGGAAGAAGGAAGGAAGGAAGGAAGGAAGGAAGGAAGGAAGGAAGGAAGGAAGGAAGGAAAAAAAAATTACTTGGTCCATCTGACACTTCCATTATACTCGTTAAATGTTCCTGTTACACAGAGGCAGATATATATATATATATATATACATACATATATAACATATATATACATACACACACATATATGTATATATATGTATGTATATACGTACATATATACGTGTATACACACACACACACACATATATATATATGCAAGTTGCTGTAGTCCTCTTTGACCGTGCCATCAATCAGAGGTCCTGTTAGCTCACTTCAGAGAAGAACCATCTACGACCCTTCTCGGCAGCAGCTCTGAACCCTGCATGAACTGTTCCTGGTGGTTCTCCACCATAGTTAATAACCTAAGCATCTTAGGGACCGTGGGGCCAAGAAGTGTCGGTATGAACTGGGAGTGTACCCTAGTCCACACGGGCTCCTCCCTCCTTAGGACTGTGCTGGCTGAAGAAGGAACAATGACCCAGGCAGTGTGTGGGGAGACAGAGAGCAGAGCACTGCTGGTGGTCAGTTGGCCCCCAGGTGGAAGGAAAAGACCAGAAAGAAGCACAAAGGCAGAAAAGGAGTCTCACTGGCCTAGCCTTTTCTGGGAACGGGGCTTTTGGGTTGAGCTGCACAAGGGGTAGGCTCTGGGGTTAGGAGATCAGAATAAGGGGCTTAGGAAGGACTTCTGGGGACAACTGTGATATAGATCCTTTCAGTCAGCTGAGGCCCATCCCAGGCTTCCTTGAATCTTCAGGATTTAATGTCCCATGCCCACATATACCCCACATAAGCTACACCATGAGCAGAGGACTTCAGTGCGAGGACACATGACGAGGCACAAATAAATACATGTTGTTCCTACAATTGTAAGACTAAAGATGTACACACATGGACATTGCAAGTGGGCACAGTGAAGAAACCACCGACATGACCATGACAGAGCAGAGAGAAAAGGCAGAGTGGACATAACCAGCAGGGTAAACTTGATTAGGAATTATAAACCAAGTGGCTTCTGTACCAAATAAGGATGACAGAGACTTACCCATTATCTGGACAGCCAGCCTGGGATCCTCCATGGAGACATCAATGGCTTTGCTGGGGACAGAGGTCATTAGTCTCTGACGGCAACACAGGACAGCATCAGTCCTCGGCTGTCAGAACAGAAGGTCTGAGAGAAACTGATCTACTTTAACAAGGCAGAGTAGAGCAGTTAACCCAATGTTATGGCAAGCCCTGTCAGGGGTGAGGTATAAAATGGCTCTTTGCCCTGTGTCGTGAGGTCCAGGTGAAGTTCCCTGCTGCCTATCTGCTTTGGAGATAGCCTCAACTGCTGATACCAGGGGGCTGGTATTTTGTCTATCAGGAGAGGCCTTTTTCATTAAACACATTAAATGCCATATCCAGATCTCCCTGAGGGTTTGAGGACCGTGGTCTAATCTCTTAAGTATACCTGATTTGAAACAGACTAATTGATTTTAGGTGCTTGCTTCAGGCTTAACCCTGGCAACACAGACAGGCTGAAGTTTATTGTCCCTGTAAATCAGCAGTTCTCAACCTTCCTAATGCCAAGACCCTCTAATCCAGTTCCCCATGTTGTGGTGACCACCCCAACCATAAAATTATCTTAGTTGCTGCTTCATAGCTGTAACTTTGCAACTGATATGAATTGCAATGTTAAGTATTTTGGGAGATAGAGGTTTGCCTAATGTATCGTGACCCACAGGTTGAGAAACTCTGTTGTAAAGGCATCACATCTGTACTAAGTATGACTAAATACACATGACTGCAAGCACGAGCACGTTAAAGAATTCGATCATTTATAAGGTGATAAACCATTAACTTGCACGTCTTAAAGATCTTTAACAGTTCACAGCAAGTTAGTAGCTTTGGTAAGATTAGGATGTTGCGGTTTTTATCCCCGTTAAGTTTGAGCCTTAAAAATCTGAGTTGAAGTTCCTTCAGCATCATTAAAATTCAATTTTAAACCGTAAATACAGTCTGTGGAGAGACTGGGAACCTTATTTTCCTGATCCTTTCGTAATGCACCTTTACAGAATAGCAGTCTCTTGTATGGCTTAGTTTACCTTAAATAGCTAAAGCTTAACAAGTTAGCGGACACAGAGAGGTAGATACACGTCTTTAAGTCAGTTTTTGTCTGAATGGACCTTAGGAATTTATAAACCTTAATCATGAGATGTGCTGTTCCTAAGTCCTATTTTTCATGAACAAGAATTGAACCCAAGTGCACACACACACACACACGCATATAATATTGTAGCAAATTAAGATTACCTATGTATAGATGTTTTTTAACTATCAGTGCTTTCTGTTATAAGTTTTAAGCTAACTTTTTTGTTACAGATTTTACAGATTTTTTTCCCCAAACCACACTCAATGAATTTACAAATCCTGAGAAAGAGAACACTTTAACAATGGTCTTTTTTTTGTTTTGTTTTTGTTTTTGTTTTTGTTTTTTTCGAGACAGGGTTTCTCTGTGTAGTCCTGGCTATCCTGGAACTCACTCTGTAGACCAAGCTGGCCTCGAACTCAGAAATCTGCCTGCCTCTGCCTCCCAAGTGCTAGGATTAAAGGCGTGCTCCACCACCAGCTGGCAACAATGGTCTTAAGAGATTTAAAAAACAAACAAACAAACAAACAAACACCCCAGAAAGTGAAGAAGGCTTAGAGATAAGAAGTTTTTGAGACTGGAGAGTACTTACAGACAAAAGTACTTACTTACAGACTGGAGAACTTACAGACAAAAGATTTTAAGCTGGGTGCTGGTGCACTCCTTTAATCCTAGCACTCAGGAGGCAGAGGGCAAGTGGATCTCTGAGTTTGAGGCCATCTTGGTCTACAGAGTGAATTCCAGGACAGCCAGGGCTACACAGAGAAACTCCTTCTCATAAATAAATAAATGGATGAATAAAAAAAATGGGGGACCATTTGCTTGTGTAGCGGCAGAAGCTGTCACAGTTTAATGTACAGGCAAGTAGTCACCTCAGGAGGAGTCCATGCCCACGCCAAAGCAGGGAGTGCAGGACAGAGTCCAGAACATGCAGGTTCTGGTCAAGGGCCTCTCTGCCCTTTAAAAAAAAATTCTTTTGAGACCAGGTCTCACTAGTTCTGGATGCTGGAATTACAGGGATCCACCTGTCTCTGCCTCCTGAGTGCTAGAATGAAAGGCTGTACCACCAAGGCCAGCAGCTCCAAACGGCTTTATTTAGGCCTATCCTGAGCATGTATCCATTGGGTTCCTGGCTGTCTCTAGTGCAAGAGTATCAGAGCCACAGGGAGGCCCAAGAGCAAAGACCCATCTTGAGTTGGATGTCAGCCTAGCTCGGCCCCCTGAGAGATGGGCTTCCAGGGCTCCTCGTTGCTCCTCTCCTTGGCAGATCCCTTAAACCTTGCCTTTATCTCTCCATTTGCATAAGGCTCCTGACTTACCTATGGGAGGCATCATGAAATGGGACCTGTAGAGCTTGAGGAGTTGAGGGGAGCCACAGGTCTATGTGTTGACCATGGAGTTGCTAAACCGTAGGGGGGAGCCACAGGTCTATGTGTTGACCATGGAGTTGCTAAACCGTAGGGGGGAGCCACAGGTCTATGTGTTGACCATGGAGTTGCTAAACCGTAGGGGGGAGCCACAGGTCTATGTGTTGACCATGGAGTTGCTAAACCGTAGGGGGGAGCCACAGGTCTATGTGTTGACCATGGATTTGCTAAACCGTAGGACATGGAGAAAGGGCTTCTTGGGGAGAAGAAATAGCCCATTGATTAGTTCTCCTGAAACAGAAAGTTGACCTTCTTTTAGACTCTGAGGGGAAGTCAGGCACAGTAGTCCGTAGCTTTAATCCCAGCACTTGGGAGGCAGAGGCAGATGAGTCTCTGTGAACTCCTGATCTCCACAGAGAGTTCTAGGACAGCTAGAGCAACGTAGTGAGGACCCCGTCTCAAACCAAACAGGACAAAAGCAACACTGACAACATCAGCAAAGATTACAATAAAAAATTAACTCTGATGGGAACATAAGGCCCACAGTAGGTCCACAGAAGCGAAATGTCCAGGAAGATGATGGTTCTATGAAGCCTACCTAACTCCTGGGCTTGTCTTCCGCTTAACCTGCCAACATTTATGGCGTAGAGGATTCAGAGGCTCTCCCACTGAGACCTCAGCTGCATAAGGCTTCTACCCTCTGATGATGGGAAGTGTCTTTAGTGGGGACGGTGCTAAGGAGACCCAGATGCAGACGTTCTGAGAGGCAACGTGATATCATGCCTTGCCTTAAGTTGCTCTGCCTGCTGCCCAGACCAGCGCCTCCTGCATCCTCAGGCACCCCTCCCCGTGGCTGTATTAGCAGTAACTGTCAGTGTTGGGGCAACTCACCAAGCCCCGAAACCAGGAACAATGTCCCCTAAAGAGGAGCTAGAGAGAATATGTAGCCCAGGTATGGGGGGGGGGGGTGCCTTTCTAAACCTCCGGCCTTGTTATTTATTTATTTATTTATTTATTTATTTTTAAGGAAGTCTCATTTACTTGTTTTATGTGGGTAAATGTCTTTGCCTGCATACATGCCAGTGTATCACATGTGTGCCCGGTACCTGTGAGAGTGAGGGCCAGATTTCTTGGTGCTGGAGTTACAGATAGTTGTGAGCCATATTGTGTGGGTGCTGGAAACTAAACCTGAATCCTGTAAATAAGCACTAAACTGAGCCATCTCTCCAGACCATCTGGGTTTTTTTTGTTGTTGTTGTTGTTGTTGTTGTTTTTTCTTTCTCAGGGATTGTGTGCCTCAGTCTTCTCTGTCTCTCAGGCATGGAGTATGAACACAGACAGCGGTACCTCTACTAGAGAGGAAATCATCACCAAAAACGACCTTTATTACTGTATCTAAGGAATAATTTTAGGAGGAAAAAAGGATTCTGTCTGCCTAGCCATTTGGACAGGTACCTAGCTACCAGCAAAGTCCTAGAGAGGCCTGCTTAGGACCTGGGTCATATCTCCCATGTAGGGCGCCTCAGGGTCCACACAGAACTCACCCAAATACCAAATTCTCAGTATAAAGGAGATTTATTACTCTGGGGGGGGGAGGGGCAAGCTAGGGTTGGGGGTTGTTGCCTCTGGATGGGACAAAGGCAGCAGCAGGAGTGTCTTCAGGGATGGTTTTTAAGGAGAAAAGGAGAAGTTTGTTCGTGGGTGAGTTAGGAAGTCCTGATTAGACAAGTTAACCAGTGTAACTAAATAATGCATTTTAACTTCTAGACTTCAGTGTTTAGTGTCAGGAATGAGTCAGTGGCCAAATAAGGGAACAGACCTTGGGGGCTGGCTTTAGGGCTGTAATCTAATGGTTTAGCAAGGGAGAGGGAAGGGGGAAAAGCAAAGCCTGCCAGCACCATGGTCGCCATGCTCTAACCTGTTAGAGAGCCTTTGACCCTGTCTCTTTCCTACCTCTAATCACTGAGGGTTCTTTGCTGGTCCACACTGAGCCTGGGGCTGGAGGCTTGCAGAGGGAACCAACAATCAACCTAAGAGAATAAACCGATCTGTGGTTTATGAGGGACAGAAGAGAGATGTCAATTTGGTGAGTTCAGAGGAGGAAGAGGTCACGTTTTCTGGGTTTCCCAGAGCAAGCTAGGTCAAGTTAGTTGTGGCTGGTGGCGGTCAGCTGAATGGCCATGACTCGCCAAGTATGGTAAAGATAGAAACCCCAGGGGCCTGTGAGTAACTCTGCCTGACTTCCATCTGCCTACACAGAATTATGCCATCCATTTAGAGGCAATTTTCAAGTTAAAATGTTGTCAGGAGCTTGTCACCACTTTGATGTCTCTTTTCTGCTCCCTTCAAACCTCCCACATTTCGTAGTTGGGTTGGAAACGGGGGCGATCGGGACAGAACCTAGTTTAGAATCAGGGATTTTGCGGCTGTTAAAGGCTGTTGAGACTTTTGGGGAATGAGTTTTCTCTTCAAAAACTTTAAGCACGGAACCCGTGGTTGCCGTCAGGACTTCTAGGACAACTAGAAAGACCAGATCGAGCATCCTGTGGTTACCCCAAGTTATCTTCATCTGGCTCATCCCTCCTGTCACTCAGAGAGATGCCAGATAATCCCACTTCTTGCTTCCAACCCCCCTGGGGCTCTGATGGGGTCTCAGTGGCGACCCAGAGGAGGAGATTCACATGGACTCCTTGACGGTGGGCTAGTCACTCTGGAAGCTGCCAGGCCTCCTCTCAGATAAAACAGTATGAGAAGTGTGAAGGTACGGAAGAGGCATGCATGACATCAGTTTTCAAAATCATTGTTGTTAACGACAACTATGACTGATTGACAGCTTCCATGTCCTTGGCATCACAGGGGGCAGAAACATTGACGTGGCTTTTCCGGTCTGCTGACTACCATCACTCAGCCATGAGAAGAAATATAACAAGTATGAGTCTCGGTTATAACTAAAGGGTTTTGGTCACAGAAGGCTAACCCCAGGCTCAGTGTTTACCAACAAGAATCCCTAGTGGCTAAAGGTGTGACAGATGAGTGAGATATGGCGCAGGTCCTAACCAGCCCTCTCTAGGACTTTGCTGGTAGGTAGGTGTCCAGATGGACAGAGGATTGAGGCAAGGGACCCTCATTATAGATCACTTCCTGCTTTCCATCCTACACCTTTCCCATCTGTTAATGAAGGTCTAGAAAATAGAGATGGCTGTACGTGCGGAATGAAGGAAAGATATAACAAACATCTGGACTAAAATCAGGATTCGGAACAACCTCAGCCGACTGCACAGGTAAAACCCGAGCAAGCATCCATGGATCCATGCACAAGTTTGAAAAGGTCGCCCTGTAAGAAGTGAGCGATGCTAGGATAACTGGGCAGACAGACTCTGTTCCTTAGTCCGGTTCAGCACTGGATAGCTCCAGGAAGCCGACCTGGAAGAAAAGTATCCGCAGCTTCAGATACTTTGTTACCTTTTTACCCCAGCGAATGCGATGCTCCCAGGCAAAGTGGGTTGTAGAGCGCTGGAGGCAGAAAGGTCTGGGAACCGAAAGTGGCTGGAGGAAGGGATGTTGGAGAAGACCCGGGAGAGCTACCACAGCAGGTGAAGGAATGGTGAAGCATTAAGAGTTAGTCAGGTAAAAGATGACTATCTGGTGTCCACAGAAAGGAAACCCAGGAACCCCGAGCACCCAGGCCTGAAATCCAACCTTGAGGTGACACTCTGTGAGATGTACATTTGCTGCTTGGTGGAAACAGATAATGCTCTGCTGGGCCAATCAGTAAGAACTGGAGACGATCACATTCGACTTAGGGCTGAGCATATCTTGCCACCTTTAAATGTTTTCACTGCATTTATTTATTTACTGTGTGCGGAATGGAATGTGTGTTGCAGGCCTGGGGTTAGAGGACACATTGCAAAAGTCAGTTCTTTCTTTTGACCACATGGAACCCTGGGGGATTGAATTCAGGTAGTCAGGCTGGGCTTGGCAGAAGTGCCCTCACCCACTGAGTCATCTTGCTGGTCCAGCTTTACCAACTTTACAAGGTGGGCTGTTCTCACCCAGTGACTGGCAGAGGCTTCTCACTGGCCCTCTATTTAGTGGCCATGTTTCACTTCACTAATGCTATTAAGAGCTCTTTCCAAATCCAATTTGTCACATCTGCTAATTCTTTCAAAACACCTTCAGAATCCATCCGGTTTACTCTACCCTGAGGTAGACTATTCTTCCGATGCAAAGGTCTTAGTTGAGTCCCCGCCGTCTCTACACATGTGGGTGAAAGTCCATCCCAGTGTGAGGTATAAACCATGTCTATCTCTCTTCTTAAGGTCCCAGTGATGAACTAAGGCGATTCCATTAAAATTCACTCTGGGGAGCCAGTTTATCGTGAGATATTACTTACAGGGGTATGAGTACACCCGTGCCCAATGGGCAGGCACCCGAAAAATCATTACCCAGAAGGGATGAGGGCTTCCCCATAGCCATATATAGGAAGCCATACTCCACTTGTCTTTTCTGGCCTGTATAGTAACACCCTTCTCTGTGGTCTCATGCAATGAAGGCGGAGCTGCATTTGGTAGGTGATAAAGAAAAGCTGGAGGTTCAGATGAAGGTCTCCTGACATCCCTCCATGATGCAGTGAGCGAAAACAGTCAACAAGCCCAGCTGGGGCAATTTCTTTGCAAGAGGGCACAGCTGAATTCCTTAAGATGACGGGTTGCTCGGCTCAGAGGTGAGTCACTCACAAGACTCCAACTGACCTTTCTGTGCTTAGATTTCATCTCCTTCTCTCTATCCCGTTCAACGGGATGAATCTTCCTACAACTTCGGTTGTGTGATGGCTGGTTTTATGACACTTGACACAAGCTGGAGTTATTTTGGAAGAAGGAAGCTCAACTGAGAAAATGGACTGTGGGGAAACCTGTGGTGCATTTTATTGATCGTTGATGTATGAGGACCCAGATCACTGCAGGAGGGCTCAGCTCTGAGCTGGTGGTCCTAAGTTCTGTAAAGAAAGCAGGCTGAACAAGCCATGGGGAACAAGCAAATAAGCCTGGCTCTGTGGCCTCTGAGTCAGCTCCTGCCTCCAGGTTCCTGCCTTTTTTGAGTTCCTGCCCTCACTTCCCTCAGTGATGACCTGTGACTTGGAAAGGTAAGAAATAATCCTGTTTCCTCCCAGGTTGCTTTGGGTCCTGGTGTTTTGTCACAGCAATAGTAACCCTAGGATAAACTATGGCTCTTGATAGCATCGTTTGTGTGTTGAATGCTTGGTCTACTGTGGGAAGAGATATTTTCAGCGATTCCGGACACTTTAAAAGGACACATCTTATCTGCATTCCCCATTATCCTCTGCTTCCTGTCCCCCCATAAGGTGAAAAGCAGTCCCTGTCACATGTTCCCACTGCCGTTTTTGTATATGAATTGAATCCTCTAAAACCATGAGTGAAATCGGGTGGGGGTGGGGTGAGAAAGGAGTTAAAAAATCTCTGCCAAAATCCTCTTAGCCTCAGGCCTCCCTTTGCACTCAGGCTTGGCACATGCACTGGAAGTCTGTTTCCTGCTGGGAGTATGGCCTCACCCACTGAATTACAATTTAGCTCCTCGCCAATATTCCCATCTAGACCATGCATTCTTATCTCAACTCCAAAGCCTTGGAGAGTGCAGTGGGGATGGTATCTCCTGCATCTGAAGGGCAACCCCATCAAGTGCTTGTTGGGACACATCACGCATGCGCTTGGTGGGATATGTCACGCATGCGCTTGATGAGACAGGTCACACGTGGTGAAAAAGCAGAAAGGGCAGCCATGGTGGCCGGAGCATTAGGTGTTAGTTCTCTGCTACCATTAACTGGTCATGTGACTCTGGTTTGAGAGGAACGTTCCTTCCTTGCACGAGGAAGCAGACTGATGGACATGAGCGTCCCTTATAGATGGGGTGCTGACTCTTGGCTTTAGGACTGGCTAAGGACATAGTAAGGAGGCTCTGAGGAGCCATGGGAAAGGGAGAGGGAGGTGGGGGAGCTAAAAGCTCAGAGGAAGGAAGGACATGCTGGGCTAATGGGATAATTGGATAATCCTCAGAGCTAGGGGCTGCCAGGCTGGGGCCAGCTGTTAGCAGACACAGATAGTACTAGCAAAACAGGGTGCTGGTGCAGGAAGCAGCTTGCTGAGCGGTGGGGGGATGGAGGGGAGGGAGGGGCGGCAAGAGCCAGTGGAGGGGGATGGAGGGAAGTCCTGAGAGGACATGGAGGATGGGCCCTTAGGGAGCCTGTTAACTAAGGTGACAGGTAAGGACCCTGAATCCCTTTCTGTACCAGAGCCTATGAACTTATCTTGGCTTCAAGTGTGTCCTGGCCACCGAAGACTTGTAGACACCATGCCTGCCCAGTGGCGATGATTACAAGTGGAGCTTCTGTTTGACATGCCTGGGAAGATATCGCTGGACTCTTGTAAATGATAATTTCAGATGCATGGCTCAGGGAGTCCCTCTATTTCAGGTCTGTGCTGGGCACAGAGCAAAACATGTTTGGAGAGAGGTCTGATATAGGAGTCAGAAACCTGGCTTCTAAAGTCGTGGCTTTGCCCAAGTCACATAATTCATGATGTAAGCGCTCTGGACCTCAGTTGGTCTATATGAAGGAGGCAGTAAGTTATTTCCTTGTTGCAGGGCTACAGTTGGAGATAACATGAGCTTATGAATGGGATCATTTTGAGACTTACAAGTATTTTGTCAAACGTGCCGGTCTCAAATCATTATGTATTCTGTATGACTTGAAAAGGTTACTCCTAGGAGTCTTAGATTCCTCTGTAAGATGATGGTGTTACACTGGATAGTCTTTGTTCAGATTTTCAAGGCTGTGTTGCTATTAGTCTAGGCTGGCTGGCATCCAACTCATGACCCTTCTCTTTGTCCCAGGCTTCTTTAAATTCCGTTCCAAGTTTAATGACCTTAATTCTTATTTAAAAGTCTGTATTGACATTCGAACATAATATAAAGAGAAATGTTAATTAAAGGCCCATTTTATTTGTGAATGTAGTTACACATATTAGATATTAACAAACTGTATCTAACAATGTAGAAAAGCCAATATAAATCATGACCAATTAGGGTTAATACTAGGAATGTTAGGATGGGTTAACAATAGGTAATTAATCGATACTATTTTTTTTATTAACAAATATAAGAACACCACAGGAGCATGTTCTTACATGCAGAAAACTCATTTGGTAAAAAGAAAAACTTAACACTGATTCAAGGTAAACATGTGGCAAAGTACAAATCCAGAGATGGTCTCTTAAAATAATAGAAGGTAATTTCCTTTTCTCGTTTATGAATGTTTAAAAATGTATATGTTTATGCGTGTGCCTGGTATGAGCACCGCGTGTATGCAGTGCCAGTAGAGGGTGTTAGGTCTTCTAGAGCTGGAGTGACCACTCGGCTGGGAGCCAGCTTCTTTGTGTGTGTATGGTGTGAACTCATAGTCTTGTAGATACTGACCTGGATCTCCCACAAATGTAACAAGTGATCGTAAGTACTGACCCATCTCCCCAGCCTCCTTTTCTGTTTAAGAATTAGCATAGAAAGCAATGGGTTTCCTGACAGGCTTTTCAAACAGTTATCATTACGTTTACTTATTTACTTTATGGGCGTGTGCATACACCCACACGGGTGGTCCCTCGTGTTTGCCGCAGTGCGTGTGTGGAAGTCAGAAGAGAAATTTCAAGAGTAGGTTCTCTGCTTGCACCGTGTGGGACCTAGGAACAAAATATTAGATTTGGTAGCAAGCTCCTCTACCAACCTGAGCCATCTCTCCTTCCCCATACTTTGTTTCTGTTGATGATTCCCCTCCACCCCTGCCTGCCCTGGATTGCACCCTTCTACCCTCCGTAGCCCCCTTTCCATTTTCATGTCACATGTATTTGACTACCCTCTGTGGTGGTTTGAAGAAGAATGGTCCACACAGGCTCATAGATTTGAATGCGTGATCATTAGTGAGTGGCAGTATTTGAGAGGGATTAGGGGGTGTGGCCTTGTTGGAGGTAGTGTGTCACTGGCGTTGGCCTTTGAGGTTGCAAGTGTTCAAGCCAGGCCTGATGGCTCTGTCTCTTCCTGCTGCCTGTTGATCAAGGCGTAGAACTCTCAACTCCTCCTCCAGCCCCATGCCTGCCTGGATGCTGCCATGTTTCCTGCCATGATGGTAACAGACTAAACTCCTGAAACTGTAAGCCAGTCCCAATTAGATGTTTTCCTTTTTAGAGTTGCCATGGTCATGTTGTCTTTTTACAGCAATAAAACATTAACTAAGATACCCTACCTCCTTCCCTTTCTTTAAAACTCTTTGTCCTCCCTCATGCTTTTCTCAAAACACTTTGGAAGCATTAAATTGGAAAAACCGCAAGTCTTCTCTCTGTAGTGAAGAGCATGAACAGTCTTGTAGTCTGCACAGCAGTAAAAGCACACAGTCAGGTATGAGAAAGAAAATATGGATTTTTTTAAGAAAGGAAATAGCATGCTTCAGTCTGCAGTTGGGCTTACTGTCTTTAGAGGGAAAACAAAGGGTTTTTCTTCAGAGTCTCATAGGAAGTAAAATACTTTGGTTGAGGACACTGGCTATACCATCAGTGTGAAAACTCAACAGTGTTCCTATAGACCAGTGAAAAGAAACTATTATTAGAAGTAATTCTAAACAAAAATAGCCTCAAGAGATGGAAGGCAGCCAGGAATAAATTAATATGCACCGCTCAGTGGTAGAGTGCACATTTAGTGTTTACAAGGCTATGAGGTTCATACAACGCATACACAAAGAAGAGATCTCAAATAAATATGTGTGTTATGCTTATAGGTATGAAGAGAAGACAGAGTAAAGCTGTCCATTCTCTTCAAGTTTATAGATCAGCAAAGGAAAGATCTCAAATAAATATTATGTTCACAGGTGTGAGGCATGATTAACAGTATAAAATTCTCTTCAAGTCTGTAGATCAGTTGCAAGCCCTTAAAATTGCTAGTGGAAAATTTTCATGAAACATGACAACTTGCATTTTAGAGATTCATTTGGATAAAACAAACAAACAAAAAAACTAAAATGACAACAACAACAACCAAAAGAACAAAAACCAAAAAGAAAAAAAAAACCAACCAACCAAACAACAACAACAACAAAAAAACCCCTAGCCTTCAGGGATGACACACGCCTTTAATCCCAGTACTTGGGAGGCACAGGCAGATGGATCTCGAGTTAGAGGCTAGCCTGATCTACAGAGTGAGTGCCAGGACAGCTACACAGAAAAAAACCTTCCTTGAAAAGCAAAACAGAAAACCAAAACCAAAACAACAACCAAAGAACCAAACAAAAAATTAGTCAGGAATAATTCCTTTCCTTTGGAAGAGGGTGAACATTTGTTTTAATGGTTATTAAAATCAAAGTGACAGTCCGTGTAGTGATACCATGCAGGAACAAGCAACAGAGGACTAACTCCAGCACTGCAGTTGGAAGCAGACCCATCTATGTAGTTGCACCCAACTAAACACTCAAATCGATCCCGGCAGTGGTGGTATGGTCCTTACTACCTGCCCTAATGTTCTGAATTCCCAAATGAAAGACACACACACACACCCTTTATATTTTGATAGGCCTAAAACAGCTCAATGGTTGTGCTACTTCCTGCCCTCTACTTGGCTAATCTATCTCCCTCCAATATTCCCAAGTTATTACTTACTAAAATCTATATTCCATCTTTTGCTGCCCCAGACCTAGTCAGGCAGCCTTCTTGGGGCCCACTCTCCCATGGCTCCTATACGGTGGCTATGCTCTCTGTCCTGTACCTTCTCAGGTGTGGCGTGCCTCTCCTCCACCTCTCCTGGCATGACAGCTCTCCCTTTTCTCCTCCTTCCTCTCTGCCCCTAGCCCAGGAATCCTAAAAGTCCCGCCTCTGGCTGCCCTGCCCAGCTATTGGCTGCCGGCAACTTTATGTACCAATCAGAACCAACTGGAGACAGGGTCCTTCAGTGTCTTACATGTGGACATGCATGTTTCTCGTGCAAACAATTTTGGGGACCCAAATTAGAATAATATAAGCGGCATTCAGCCAAAACCGTTACACATCTGTCCATGGGAAAACAGTGTTTGGCAAATATCCATCTACCCATGGGGATGCAGTGCATGGTGGAAGAAGTCTGGACATGGCCAGGGCTATCTGCAAGAGAGGGGAGAATAGTAAGGGATAAAGAATAGAGAAAACGTAGTAAGGGACTCGGGGACAGAGGCATAGAGAGAATGTATCAAGAATAGCAGGGTTGTAAGGACAATGAGTAGCTGGGGAGCCTGTGAGCTGGAGGAGCTGTGGAGTAGGGGAGGAGGTAAGAAGTACTTGGATACTAGCACGAAATATGTAACAGGTACTTATGGCGCCAGCATGGGCTTCGATATGCCGATAGGTACTACAGGTAGCCATATGTCCCTTCCGCCAGAGGTAAGGAAAATAACTCCTTTTGGTAGAGAGGAATCAGCTTCACAAGTTCCTGAGGAGTTCTGGCTTTTCTTGAACAGCCAAAGTTCTCCTACTGTTGAGCTCAATCGGGGTATCTGAACTGATGTTTGGAATCTGGGGAGCTGGGGTTTCCCTTGGACCTGACAATATCCAGCTTCATAAAACTATTGCAGCTGGACGTCTTTGTTGTATAGTCTCCTCCCTGTGCACTTGTGGCTCTGCCTTCCTCGCATCTCGCCTGGGTTCTATAACAGATACCATCCCTTCCCATCTGTCTTAGGCTTTGTATTCCTGCACAAAACACCATGACCAAGAAGCAAGTCGGGGAGGAAAGGGTTAATTCAGCTTACACTTCCACACTGCTGTCCATCACCAAAGGAAATCAGGACTGGAACTCAAGCAGGTCAGGAAGCAGGAGCTGATGCAGAGGCCATGGAGGGATGTTACTTACTAGCTTGCTTCCCCTGGCTTGCTCAGCCTGCTTTCTTATAGAACCCAGGACTATCAGCCCAGGGATGGCACCACCCACAATGGGCCCTCCCTGCCTTGATCAGTAATTGAGAAAATGCCTTGCAGCTGGATCTCATGGAGGCATTTCCTCACGGGAGGCTCCTTTCTCTGTGATAACTCCAGCTTGTGTCAAGTTGACACACAAAACCAGCCAGGACACCATCTACCTGCTCCTGCTATTCAAGGTCTACACAAAGTATGAAGCAGAAGCTGTACCTAGTTAATGTTTTAACAAATGAACTGGGCCTAATGAACAGCCTGTATCTTCTTCCTTACCCAACTGCTGAGTGACAAGCAGGTCCTCTTGCTCACTGAAGAATGACTACTGGGTCCCTTGCTACCTAGTATTTGGGACCTTTCCACTTGTCTTCCTCTTCTAGGCTCCTGTGGTCAAGCTCACCCTTGGAAAACAATTGTACACTTGGCCATGGGTCACACAGGACAGTGGGGAAAGGAACAATGGGTGGGAATGTGCCGAGCTCGGACTGTACGGACTTCTGCTTCCTGGCCTGATTCCTACCTAGACTAAAGGTTTCAAAGCATGTTCCCTCAGAGGGGCAGAATGGTGGCCTGGGGGACCCCTAGACAGGGATGGGGTTAGAGCTAAGAAAGACTTTGAGGTTGATCAATTTCTTCTCCTCCTCTTCTTTCATTTTTAGTTGAGAAACATTTCCTGTTTTCCTGCTTCATGGTTCTCTTAAGAGGAGCAAGACTAGGGGGAGCTGAGCAAGGTCTCCTCTGGTCTACTGGCTCTCCTGCCCGGGCTACTTGGATCACTGCCAGTGTGGGCTATAACCTGACAGCCTAGGACCATCTCTGAGGGCCTTCCTTTCACCTGCTCCAGGAACCTAAGGACTGAATGCCAGAGATCAGTCATCTTTAGTGACCTTTTGTCTACCCAGGGTTGTTTCTGTTGGCCAACTGGAGCAAGAGGAAGGAAGGTGAATTCTTTTCTTAGCTCTTAAATGGCTAACATTTCAGGAAATCAAAATTCTGAATGGAGTCGAGGGCATTTCGATTCACTCTGCCAGTTCTAGTATATTATATTATAATCACACACACATTCCAGTATTCTATTCTATTCTATCCTATCCTATCCTATCCTATCCTATCCTATCATATTATATTATAGTATAGTATAGTATTCCAGCCTGCTAAGGCTTAGGGGCCTGGGTGAAGGTGTGTTCCGGGCCTTAGGGACTCGGTGTGACGGTGTGCTCCAGGCTCAGGGACAAGCTCTTCAAACTCACCATTCCTGTTTGGAGACTCATTATTGGAGCTTTTTCTGTTTTGTTTTTAGACACAGGAAATAGGTTTCCTATAAGTTTACATAATTTCTGTCTTCTATAAAATGACATAAAAAGCCATATGAAATAACCCAAATCACACGTATAGAATTGTGTCAAGAGCCTTGGGGTATGGCTCCATGACTCGGTGCTGGCTCAGTGTGCCTGAGGGTCTGGGTTCAATTCTACATTCTACAGCACTGCACAACCAACCATAGAACCGCTCATATCAGTCTCTGCGGTGTGTACTGTACGGAGGCAGACAGTCTTTCCTGAAACCAGGCTCAGACAGAAGACTAGATTGCAGAAGACTAGATTGGGCTGTGGTCCCCAAAGCCGTGTAGAGGAAGACAGGGTAACATGTAGAAGCAAAAGGGCATAGAGAAAAATGGTGACCTCTCACCTGGATAGTCAAAGGTGGGCTCCAGAGACACCCCTAAGAGGTACATAAAAAATGAGATTATTCTACCTGGTTCCATTTGAATCCAGGGAATGCAAGTGAATTCATAGTAACAGAAGGGAGGACAGAAGTCTAAGCATGGCTGGGGGATTCCCAGAGAGTACAATTTACCAAGCAGCATGGGAGAATCTCGGGAGAGACTGATATTTGGACTATGATAGTGGTTTCAGGAATATATATGTAGCAAAAGGTATCCAGTCACACACACACACACACACACATATATATACATATATATATATATATATATATATATATATATATATATATGTATATATGTATATATATATACATATATATATATATGTATATATATATATAATATGAGTGATACATATGTATCACTCATATATATATATATATGATACATATATATGATATATGTATATATATCATATATATGAGTGAGCTTAGGTCCCTGTATATATATATATATGTGTATATATATATATATATATATATATATATACAGGGACCTAAGCTCACTCACTCAGCCTCACCCCTAATGTATACCACTTTAATAAGTACCTTGAGTTGGGAACTAATCCTTTGATACATGGGCCATCAAGAGACATATATACATATATATATATATATATATATATATATATATATATATATATATATATGTATATATATATGTATATATATATATATGTGTGTGTGTCTGCTGGGTGTCTTTTCTAATAATCTCTCATGGTCCTAAGTCAGTTCTGTTTTAAAAATAAAAGGGTATTTTCCCAGATGACATGACAACTTTCTGAGAAGAAAAGATTTTGTTTGTAAATGGGCAGGCCTGACCAAAACGACCCCAAGATAAGCAGTCTGGACTGCATTCTTCATTGTAAATTAAGCAAGAGGAGAACACTACAAACTCCTGAAGAAATTCGTTACAAGCACTAGTCCAGCATGTTTCTCAGATTTCCACTGGTCCAGCAAAATAGATGTGACAATTAAGTTTTTAAAAGGAGAGGTTGGTTTGGCAAACAAGGGGGTGGGGGTGGGGGTGGGGTCATGACCGACTAACTCTAATGCTGTGGGCTTGTAGCAGCACTGTACCTGTGTCGGTACCATGTAGGAATGGGAGCCCATGCACAGGTCAGTGAGAATCAGAACATTTCCTGCATTCCCCAGGGACCTAAGCTCACTCACTCAGCCTCACCCCTAATGTATACCACTTTAATAAGTACCTTGAGTTGGGGACTAATCCTTTGATACATGGGCCTTCAAGAGACATTCCATATCAAACTGTAGCACTCAAGATGATCAAGGAGTTTGTTACATAGTGCTACTAGGTAACAATTAATTTCGTAATATTTAAAATTTCACTATCTAACATATCAGATACCTAAAATTGAAATGAACGATTGTCCGTGGCAAAGTCTACAGCGGAAGTTCTTAGGAAATCAAATACTTAATGTCCTGTCAAGAGGACAGAGTGAAGACATTTCCCAGAAAGTCAAGTGAAAGGGCAGGGAGAGAACTAGGAATGAACAGATGCAAAATTCATCGCAATGTCAGAATAGCAGGAATTTTAGAAGCACAACAAAGGAAATGAGACAATTGAAGATAACATCCCAGAGCCAAAGGACGTGAGTTTTCAGCATGAACGGGACACCAAGTGGCCAAGACAACAGGCATCTCACAGTGACAATGATGCTTCCTAATGCTGAGACAAAGAAATCCTGCAGGGTCCCGCACAGAGTCAGGGGTCAGAATGGCTTAGGTCTCCTCAACAGTTGCTCTGGAGGCTCCAAGCCCATGGGCTGTGCTGGAAAATAATGGCCACGCTCTTCTGAGGCAGGATGGCTTCTCACCTGGAACTGGACTTGTAAGCAAGCATTAGCTACCCTCAGACAGGCAAGACTTTGTCAGACAGGGTCTTGCATATCCTCTCAGGAAGCCCCTACAGCCCGTATGCCATGAAGGAGAAGGAAGGGGGCAGAGCACGTTCTGAGAAGACATGGAGTCCAGGAAGCAGATGAACTTCACAGGAAGGAGGCAAGGGAATTCCCCTCATGATGGTGGTGGGAGAGTCCAGTAAGGCAACCACACAGCAGGTCCTCAGGGTAGGAGCACAGAACTAAGACAATACTAGGAGCAACACATTAATAACGGGCAGAGATTAGGTGACTGGAGGGACTGCTGATAAGACCCTAGGAACACAAATGCATGGGGAAACAAGATAATCAAAACAAAAACACGGCAGAGAGGAAAAGCCATTGTAGCCGGCTAAGGGGCTCAATGGTGATTGATATAGGTCTTGTCATAATAATAAACACTGCGCTGAGTATTTATTTTTAGTAGGTATAAAAAAATAATAGGGTTCTTTAAAAATCTTTATCTTGTTTTTGATTATGTGTGTGCTTGTGTGTGTGTGTGTGTGTGTGTGTGTGTGTGTGTGAGAGAGAGAGAGAGAGAGAGAGAGAGAGAGAGAGAGAGAGACCATGTGCACATGAATACCCAGTGCCTGTTGAGGCCAGAGGCAGCAGATTCTCCAAGAGCTGGAGTAGTTACGGGTGGCAGTGAGGCACCCAATGTGGGTGCCAGGAACTGAACAGCAATGCTCTGTAAGAGTAGTGTGTGGTTTTAACAACTGTAAATAGTATTTTTTGACATCGTCATGCATGCATATCAATACATATCTCCTATATTCGCTCCCCATCACCCACCCTTGCCTTTCTCTTTCGAGAGAAAGAGAGAGAGAGAGAGAGAGAGAGAGAGAGAAAGAAAGATAGATAGATAGATAGATAGATAGATAGATAGATAGATAGATCTGGGTTCTGAATATGAGAACATGTGATATTTGTTTTTTTTTCTCTCCCTATTATTTTCTTTGTTTGTTTCCTTATAAACCCATCTCTCATTCACAGAGGTCCTTCTACTTTCGACCCTTCCTTTCTTCCTTCTTTCCTTCCCTTGCTTCTTCCCTCTCTTCTTCCTTCCTTTTGACAGAATCTCATACGATCTAACCTGGCCTCGAACTCGCTGTGTCTCCATGGCTGCCCTTGAACTCCAGACCCTCAGCCTCCACTCTCCAAATGTGTGTAAGCCCACATCTGTTTTTATGTTTTCTATGTGTATACATTTTTACAGTCTACATATGGCACCCGGGAGAAAAGACACAACATTTGCCTAACTGTGCCTTAGTTTGTTCCATGCACGGTCGCCAGCTTATTTTCCTGCAGATATTATACAATTCCGTAGCCAAATAAAATTCTGTTGTACACACAACCACTGGGAAAACTCTATTGTCTATGTCACTTTGCTTTTGGAATTTCTCTTTTACTGTTAGTATTTTTAGATAGGGTCTCACTATGTAGCCCTGACTGGCGTGGGACTCACAGAGATTCACCTGCTTCTCGAATGCTGGGATTAAAGATGTGTGTCATCGTGCCCAGCCGTACCACACTTTTGTTATCTATCCATCTGTTGATGGGCATCTAGGCTGGTTCTGCACCTTGGCAGTTGCGAGCCGTGTTGCAACAGTCATGGATGCTCAGGTATCTGTAATTTCCTGGCTTTGATTTTTTTTCTTGCGTGCAACACCAATGAGTGGTAGTGTTAGATTCGAGGGTGTGGTTCTATTTTTAACTTGTGGGATTTCCACAGCGGTTGTACTAATTTCCATCCCCACCAGCAATGTGTAAGTGTTCTTCTGCCTCCCCCGCTTCGTCATTGACCGGCATCTGTTCCTGTTCTTGATAACAGCCATTCTGACAAGGGTGAGATATGTCAATATAGTTTTGAGTCTCCCTGAAGGCTAATGATTTTGAATACTTTAAAATACTTATTAGACAGCTATAGTTCTTCCGAGAACTGCCTGATCTATTAATAGGACTATTTACCTCTTGTTTCTTTTTTTTTTGTTTATTTGTTTCTCTCTCTCTTTTTAAAATTTCTTTATACATCTCAACTATTAACTCTCTAATGGATGAATCATTAGCAAAGATTCCCTCCATTCTGTCAAGATCGTTTCTTCGTTTCTGCGATGGTTTCCTTCGCCCCATGGAAGCTTTTAATTTTGTGAAATTGTATTTGTCGGGTTTCGCAATTGTTTCCTGAGCTATTGTAGCCTGTTTTGGAAAAAGGCCTCGTTGATGTCTCTGCATCCTGAAGTGTTTTTCCTAGCCGCTTTCAGGGCTTTGATCTTATTATACATTAAAGTCTCTCATCTATTTTGAATTGATCTTTACATAGGGTGGGGGAGGGGAATCCAGTTTCATTCCTCTGTGTGTGGGCATCCAGTTTTCCCAACGTTGTTAAAAAAGCGGTCTTTTCTCTGTTGCGTATTTTCAACGTTTTTTTCTAAAACAAAGTCACTCTTGCTGTGTTTTACTGCTGGGTCCTTTATTCTACTTCATGGATCTACAAGTCTGTTGTGTCAATACCAAGGCGTGTTTGCTATTACCGCATACTGTGATGTATCACTGACTTTGCTGCTATTACCGTATACTGTGATAGATCACCTTGCCTTTTCTGCTTAGTGTTCAGGCAACTCAAGGTCTCTTTTTATTTCCATATGGACCCTAGGATTGTTTTTCTGTACTCAGTGGTAGAGGCCATAGGGATTGATGGAGATTGTGCTGAGTCTTAGGTCCCTTGGTAGGACAGCCATTTTCTTAGTAATATGTCCCATAGAAATAGAAGGATTCCCCGTCTACCAGGATCTTCCTTAATTTCTCCAGTTTTTCAGAGTTTTTATTGTAAACGGTTTCTGACCTAGGTATCTTGAGGCTATAGTATTGATACATCCACAATTAAGCCACAATTGGATCAGGCACAAGGGGATAACAGGGTGGGCGAGCACGTATGGAAAGTAGGGGGAAAGGATAACCAAATCCAGCCAAGTCTTTATTTCCCATGATGTTTGTGAAGTCAACAGATAACGCCTAGACTGAAAGATCAGGATGTAGCATTATAAACATGTCATTTGGAGATAAGTAAATTCCAGAAGAATTCATTAAACCATCTCAGAATGCTTCCTTGGGGAGAGGAAAATGGCTTTGCGATTGGTCGAGGGACGCCGTGGACCAGTCTTTAAGAAACCTTTGGAGGACTAGTGTACTTTTACGACTCTGTGCTTGTGTTACTTGAAAGCGAGTTTAAAATCCCGGCTGTGGTAGACAGTAGCACAGTGTTTATAGATGCCCCAAATGCCGGGATTTATGAGCGGCCAAAGACGATGCACCATGCAGGCGCGAAGCTTCTTTATTCGGGAAACAGCATGGAGTTGACCTCACACCGTGCCCCCTCAGCAAATGCCCACTGTCTTACCTCCAGCAACCAGGTTCACAGAGTAGAGAATATTTCCGGGGCGAAAGGTATCGGCAGAAAGCCCCGAGAAGAGACAGGGCTACAGGCTGCTGTGGAAGAGCCTTATTTGGAGAGGGACAAGGGGAAGACATGGCACCGAGGGTGTATAAACACATGCAGGCTGGCAGCGGAGACAGACTGGCACCAGGAGCATAGGAAGAATGAGAAGGTTGGGGCGTTTGTTTTTGTTTTGCTGGGGCAGAGCAGGGCTCCCTATGGCTGGCTACTGGCCTAGGATTGTAATCCTTGATTGGGCTCCTGGGTTTTCAATTGTGTTAAAAGACAGACCCAAAGAGGTTGGCTTCTGACTGAGTTTTGTGGTTGGCTCCCGGTGGGCTACAGAATCAGATCTCGGGGCTCAACACTGAGCAGAGACCCTTAGAATCAGAGACGGAGCATGTTCCATGAAACTCACAGGAAGTAGATGTCAAACCAGGAAAGAAAAGACCCAGAGTCCCCAATTCTTTCTCTGTCACTTCTTACTTTGTGACTCTGGATAAGTCCATAATTTCGGAGTTGATTACTGTTGGCATTACTTCTAGGCTCTGCCCCACAGTTACCTGGCTGTTGCCAGGTGTGCCTGAGTCACTATAAAAGGGGCTGCTTGTTCCCTCCTTTTTCTCTTCTCTTCTCTTCTCTTCTCTTCTCTTCTCTTCTCTTCTCTTCTCTTCTCTTCTCTTCTCTTCTCTTCTCTTCTCCTTTCCTCCTCCTCCTCCTCCTCCTCTCTCCTCTCCTCCCCTCCCCTCCCTCCCCCTCCTCCTCTCCTCTCTCTTCTCTTCTTCTCTTCTCCTCTTTTCTCTCTTCCCTCTTCTCTTTCTTCTCTTCTCTCTTCTCTCCTCTTCTCTTGCTCTTACCCTCTTTTCCCTCTGTCCCTTCTCCCCCCATATGCTCATGACTCTCTCTCTCTCTCTCTCTCTCTCTCCCTCCCTCCTTCCCTCCCTCCCTCTCTGTGTGTGTATGTGTCTGTCTGTCTGTCTCTGTGTGTGTGTGTGTGTGTATCTCTCTCTCTCTCTCCTTTCCACCCCATCAACTTCCCTCCCCATGCCCTAAATAAACCCTATTTCTATACTATACCTCAGGTACCTCGGGGAAAGGGATGCATCAGCATGGGTCCCAGAGGCACCCCCTTCCCCACACCATACTGTGCCTCCACGAAACATATCCCTGGCTTCTTTTTTATAAAATACAATTACAGTAAAAAATACCCAATTAGGTGCTTCTGAGGGTCCCTCCACTGAGGTAAGAAACTCCTCAAGGCCAGGAACCCTGTCTGTCTCCTTTATCAATCCTTCCCCCGGGTACCTACCAAAGTGGATCTAAAATAGCACAAACAGCAAGTGCATATGGACAGGGTCTCGTGGGTTCAAGACTAGCCTCAAACTCACTCTGTCTCCAAGGATAGCTGAAACTCTAATCTCCTAGATATCACTTTCCAAGTGCTGGGATTATGAGCATTCAACACCACACCTGGCTTACGAATAAATAGGTCATAAAGGAATGTGGTGGGGAGATAAAATTATCAGTTCACTGGACTTTTAAAACAGGGAAATAAACATGATCCACATTTTGACTTTCACAGAAGGGAAAATGAAAAATCCCAGTGAGCTAATGAGGGGCTCAGCAGGTAAAAGCCCCTGCTGCCTGACGGTACAACCGGAGTTCAATCCCTGGGACAGACATAAAGATGGAGAAGAGAACCAAGCACATGGACTTATACTCTAGCTGCTGTAGTACACATGCACCCAAGTCATTTACACACACACACACACACACACACACACACACACACACACACAAATTATAGTATTAATTATGTAGTTAATAGTACCATTAATAGTAGTTTTTAAAATAATTTTATGTATGTGAGTACACTGTAGCTGTTTTCAGACACACCAGAAGAGGGCATCAGATCCCATTACAGATGGTTGTGAGCCACCATGTGGTTGCTGAGAATTGAACTCAGGACCTCTGGAAGAGCATTCAATGCTCTTAACACTGAGCCATCTCTCCAATCCAATAGTAAGTGGGTTTTTTTTTGTTTTTTTTTGGTTTGTTTGTTTTGTTTTGTTTTGAGGCACAGTAAGATAAAAAGAAAAACCTCAGCTGATGTTCAGGCCCCACCCTTCTTGGGGCACTATGAAGGGCAGGGTAGCCAAAGAAAAGAAGATGCCTATCTTAGAGTATTAAGAGAAGAAATGCAGGGAGATAAAGAATTCTAGATATCGAATAAGCTTGTGCAGAAAAACATAGAGCAAAAGAGGTAGCAAGATGGAATGCACCTGTAATCCCAGCACTCAGGCCGTGGAGGCTGGAGAAAGAACAGTCTGCCATAGCACACTCAAGGCTAGCCTACACTATCCATTGAGACTCCATTTTGAAAAGCAAAACCTAGGCAAGTAGTTCAGGGGTACAGTGCTTGCTTGACACGCCCAGAGCCCCCAAAGTCAGTCCATAGCACTGCATGAAACAATAACAAATTAGCACAATAGCAGGTTCACAGGTTCACAGGTTCGAGTCCCATCTCAGCTACGCTAGAGTGTGATCCCCAGCTAGCCCCAGATTTTCTTTTATTGTGTGAAAAGAGATTTCATCAGCTTTATAAACTTTTGTTACAGTTAAAACATGTTAGATGTCGCATGTTAAGGGAATAATTTTCAAGCTTTAAATTGTACATACAAGTAGCATACAAGTAATAAAATACAGGCTGAGCAGGTTGTATTTATGGATTTAGGAGTATATATGTCTATGCGTGACAAATGTGTATGTAATAACAATTTTAAAAAGAGGCCATGAGTTTGAAAGAGAGCAAGGAGAGGTACATGAGAATATTTGGAGGGAGAAAGGGAAGGGGGTAATGATACAATTATATTACAATCCCCAAAACATAAATAATTAAAATTTGAAGGTATCATAGGCTGTTAATCTGCCTGGTCAGGATCCCACCTAAGTTATCCATTCATTAACACATCCACATAGCTCGCTGGCAGTTCACCTAGTGGGCTCCATGTACTGTTGAAAATCAAATGTGAAGGCCCAGAAGGGTTGGTACATTTCGATAGAGTAGGAAAAGGGGGAAAAGTGAGATTTTAGAGTCAAAGGTGGGAAGCTGGACAGTGGTGGCACATGTCTTAGTCCCAGTACCCGGGAGGCAGAGGCAGGTGGATCTCTGGGATTGAGGCCAGCCTGGTCTACAGAGTAAGTTCCAGGATAACCAGGGCTACACAGTGAAATGTTATCTTGCAAAACTAAAGAAGAAAGAGGAGGAAGAGGAGGAGGAGAGAGAAGGAAGAAAAGGAGGAGGCAGATGGAGGGAGAGGAGGGAGAAGGAAGAAGAGGAGGAGAAGAGGGAGGGGGGTAGAAGGAAGGAAGAGGAAGGGAAGGAGGAAGAGGAAGGAAGAGGAGGAAGAAGAGGAAGAAGAAAAGAAGGAAGAAGAAAGAATTGAGTGTGAGCCAAGTGATGAGATGGATCTCAAAAGGGCAAGGGTTGGTAATGCCAAGACTGAGTATGAGACTTGGTTCAGGAATCAGAAGCCACATTCCACACTCTGTCTGGGAGGACTTTGGAACCCACCTGGCCTGCTCGCCCATCTCTAGAGGAGAGATAACAGTGTCTGCCTCTGCTACCTGTTTAGAGCTGAAGAAATGTATCACAATGTCATGATGGTAAGACCATCTAAGAAGCATCAAGTCCACCTGTGCAAGTAGAATATCATTTCCTTATGCCAGATGATGGGGCGTTATACATTCCCCCCACCCCCACTGTTTCGACTGAATGGTGTTCTCCTGAAAAGCACGTGTGTAAGCCCTGGGTCTCAGTTCGGTTTTTGAAGATCAGGCTTTTGAAGAGCTACATAAGGTTAAGTGGGGTCATAGAGGCGGGACTCTGATATAACAGTATCCTTTCTAGAACAGAGATATCAGGGGTCTGTGAGGTCAGAAAAGAGGTCATGTGGGCACAGAATGAAAGTACAGACCTTGGCACAGGAAGGAGAGGCCGCAAAAAAAAAAAAAAAAAAAAAAAAAAAAAAAAAAAAAAAAAAAAAAAAAAAAAAAAAACAAAAACCAAACCAAACCAAACATCCTGGCAATACTCAGACCTCCAGAGCACTGAGTGTAAGCACCTGTATGATGTACTATGCTTTCTCTATGTGTCTGACAGTCTTCTTCCCATAGTCCTATTGTAAGAACACACGAGTGAGCACACACACATACACAGAGCACCCACAAGGCAGGTTATTCTCTTACAAAGGACCACATTAGTGAGCTTGACATTGCATTCCCTTTAACCCCAACCAGCCTTTAGGCTGAAAGTTCAACTATAACCTCACTCCCAACCAGAGGCATCCAGATCTTATACCTAGATCCTTGACCACAGAAATGGGTGGATAATAAATGTTTGTTGTCTGAAGCCACAAATATTAAAGTCATTTGTTACGTGGTAATAGACAGTAACACCCAAAGTAGCATAATGTGTGGCAAGCAATAGACATCAGATACGTGAGACCCAGCTCCAATTCTTCCTCTGACTTCTTGTTGCCCTGAGCAACCTTTGCCTCACTTGAATGTGAGAGAGATGTTCCCATTGGTCATTTTGCACACTGCTGTCATATCTTGTCATATCCTCTCTTGGTTTTGTCCTTTTCGGTAATTGGAAGTCAGGAGTAGCTTAAATTCCCTTTGATCCCGTGTTTGGACAGAACAGGTATTTGTACAGAGAGAAGTCTGCAAAAATGGGAAAAGGGGGGGCTTTAGATAGGGGGAGTCAGGTAAATACAGAAGAAGAAGGGAAGAGTGTAAAATATCTGTAAAGTCATGAAAAAGTCATGAAAATATAAAATATGATAAAAAATCATATTATTCAAGCTCTACCTAAAGGACCTGCAATATACCTAAGTCTGTGTATAAATAAATATACATATAGAGTTTAAAGGAGGATCTCTCCTCTTGAGCTGAGAGTGCTCGCCCCAAAAGCCAAAGACCATCTAATAAAACTCTCAACATGAGGCATGAGAAACTCCCTCTCGAGTTGTTGGTCAGGGTTGCCAAAGAGACTCCCAGAACATTACAGGTTATTCCTGTTGCCATCCGTTGCCCACCTCCCTGCCCCCCCCCAGAGGTGGAAGGCAAGCCCCTATCGCTAAAAAGACGTAGCGCCCAGAGGCTCCAGAGCTGGAACTTGTCTGAAATCCTTCTCTCTAAGGATGTGCTTTCATGGTACAGAAGGTAGCACACCAACTTCCAAAGAAAGGAGGCAACCAACATTCGTACCCAGGTGTGATGCCAATGCGCCACAACAATGACGAGCAAGACACAATAACCTGAAAGGTACAGTAATCACATACACTCATACCTCGATGGTAACCAACAACAGCTCTCTAATTAGATTTAAGACTTTGCTATTTAAAAAAAAAAAAAAAAATCCTAAATAGTTTTCCTTAAAGACACAGATAAATGTAGTCCTCAACTCTCAACAAGGAAAAACTATTTATTTATTTATTTATTTAGCGACAGAAACCGTAACAGAAAACTATGATCAATCCAAATGCAGTTGTGACAACCCTCCCCCCCCCACCCCCCCTCACCCCCCCCCCCCGTGGCTCTTTGGTCATTGTGCAAGTTTCCTGTGAGATTGTGTCTTCTAGGACTGTCGGATGCTACCCCTTAAAAAGTCTCACCAACGTGGCTACTTAGACATGAGCTGAACAAAGACGACAACAGAAGACATTCCCCTCCCTCTCCAAATCCACAAGGCACTAACCTTACACAAAGAACTATAGGCAACTGAGGAATACCCAGAGTGGAAGCAACAGAACACACACGAATTGAACACACGAATTGTGCAGAAGAACACACGAATTGGGTGCCCAAGACCAAGCGGTCAGCCCAGAAAATATACAAACACCTGGAATATGTGCGTGTATGCATACACATAGATATCTGTAACAACGATTAATGAGAAAGAGGCCGTCAACGTGAAAGACAGCAAGGAGGGGTATTTGGGAAGGTTTGGAGGGAGGAAAAGAAGGAAGGGAAGAGATGGTTTAATTACATTATAACATGAAAAAATAATCAAATTAATGAGGCTTCTATGGCAAACAGAAACAGCCAAGCCCCCCTTGCATTGTGTTCCTGGTGATTTCTCCCTCCTTGTGGGCAGCTTAGCCCCGTTGGCAACTGTGACCGGCGACAGAGAGAGCAGCTCCTGGACACTTGAGGTCACTTGAGAGGAAAGGAAGCCAATTGTTTTCTCAGGCCTTCTTGTCTCAAGGTTATTCTTTTGGGGGGCGTCTGCAGCGGGACTGGCTGAAGCCTGTCTCCTACACGTAGCTCCACTTATTAAAGCACAAATCACATACACAACAAGCCAAGCAAAGGGAAGAGGAGGGAAAGGGCTGGAGATCAGAGTCACTGAGAGTTCAGGCTAAGAATAGAGAGGAACTCAGAATGCTGCTTGGCTGTGTGACCTCCTGCAGGGACTTGGCAAGAGGCCAGTGCAGCGGGGTTTTTTTTTTTTCCCCCCTATGCTTTTACAAAGAAAGAGCCGGCCTGAGAGGCAGGAGACTAGGTACCAGACTGGGCTCAGACAGGACTCTCTCTCTGTGACCTTGGGTACGGTCACTCTTTCTAGACCTCGCTTCCTTGTTTATAAAACGGGAGGGCTGGTCTAAGCTCCATTATAAGTCTAAGTATGAGAAGATGCAGGGGAACAAGAGGTGAATGAATGCTGGTGTTCATTCATTCATGCTGCCCGCGGGATGCAGAAGCCTGCCTTCCCACCCTGTCTCTTAAAAAAACGACTCCTGAGACCGCCACTTCCTCCTGTATAATGTAAGGTGCTGTGCACATTCATTCGACAGGTTGATGAAATGTTTTCTGACTGTTTACTGTGTACCTGGCTTGGTGGTGGATAGACAATTGTGAGTCACGTGCTCATATAGCTTTTGGTTTATTGGACGGGAGACAGGAAGAAGCTGTAATCAATTACACGCGTGAAAGTATAATTAAGGGAAGGATTATATTTGGTTATGGTCTCTCTCCATCAGTTCCAGTGTCTGTGACCCACTGTGGGACACACAAAGAAACCCTTTGAAGATATCGCTTCTAAAGCCAATTACCCTCATCCACCCACGAGGAATGGGACAGTTTAGGCCAATGGACCATGAGCCTATTGGAGGTGAACTATATAGGGAACCACCTCATTCATATCTCCCTTCTTAAAGTTTATATGACTGGGCACACATGCTTGAAACTTGTGATCCAAATCCCACTGAGAATCTAGAAGTGTAGGGGGCGGTTCTGATGTTAAGGTCCTGTTCCCTGATTGGTTCTTGATCTGTCTGTAAGAAAGCCATGGGCTAGTTGCTTGGCAGAAGGTACAGGAGGGACTTCCAGGTCCCTGGAGGGAAAGGGAGATGCAAGGAAGGAGAGAGGAGAGTTTTGCCATGCTTTGTAGGGAGAAGAATGCAGCAGCCATGTGAGGTCTGGGAAGGACTGGGACCTGTGGCCATTACTACAGGCAGGTGATCAGTGATGTTTGAAAGGAGCTAGATGGGACTAGACACTGAAGTTTAGGGCAGGTGGGAGCTACAGAGCTAAGAATATTGATAAGGGCATGCTTAACCAAGCGGGAGATAGTAGCGCCCAGCAATTGTACCAAGAAGGCAAGTTGAAAACAAACAATTGTATGTGTCTTTTTTTATCTGTGAATTTAAGGGAAGCTGGGAGGGGGCTGGCAGTGAGGTCACTTCCCAGAGCTCAAAACTACACACAACATAGAACTATTGACAAAAGTTCAATTTCAATTATTTTATAATAAGCTTGCCACTATGAAGTAGGAGTTGTGAGACCTTAGGCATGCCACCAAGTTTTCTGAACCTGATGTAAGTTCCTTTTAAATTGTTTTTATATAAATAAAGGTAATGCATAATAAAGGTGCATGCTGATAATGCCAGCATTTGGTGGTAGAGTCAACAGCACTAGGAGTGGGTCACCTTCAGCTTATGTATAATAATTTGGACTCACCGGGGCTGTAAGCGATCATATTCAGAAAATTAAGGTTGTACTAGGAAATACAGAGAGCTCAAAGTCAGCCTGGGTTGCATGAGGATATCCTACCTCAAAACAACCAAAAAATAATACAGAAAAATTAAAACAAGAACCACCTACACTAAGATTAGTTACAGACTCCCCGTTGGAGCTGATGAAGACATTTTGGAAATGTCGGCCATGTTGTACAATGCTATGATTGTAGTCAATGTTAGTCAGTCACATACCTCAACACGGTAGCAAATGAGGTAGGTGTGAGGCACACTTGGGAGGCTGAGGTAAGAGAATCACTGTGACTGTGAGGCCAACCTGTGTACATGCATACACAGTTCTGGAACAGCTTGAGCTAAAAGAGAAAAACGTGTAAAAATTGATAACTTCGTTTTATGTGTATATATTTTTTAAATCATAATGTAATCATTAATTAAATACTCTGATGCATATTGAATATACAATTATATGTGTGTTGTGTCTTCTTCACAAAGGACTTGCTATGTGTCTTAGGCTGGCCTAGAACATGTATTTTTCCCACTCTGCCTCTCAAGAGATGCAGTTACAGGCTCATGCCACCTGACCGAGCTATGAATTTTATTTTGGTATGAAGACTTTCTCCCTAAACCTAGGACTTCTGACCCCTTTCTCCAAAGCAATTCCTTTCTCCATGCCTTCTAGAAATAGGCCACACATCCAAGTGTCTCTTAGGATCTTCAATATCAGCTGTACAGAGGTGGCACAGGCGTTTAATCCCAGCATTCATGGTTAAGGTTAGCATTAGGAGGTAAAGGCAAGTGGATCTCTGAATTCAAGGCCAGTCTGGTCTACATAATGAGACTCTTTCTCTTAACAGCCTGCCTTTTAGATGACGCGTAACAGCACATGTACATTTATTTACACCTTTCTGCTTACCTTACCATGTAAAAAACCTAGGGGCTTCTTTAATGAGTCCCCGTATTAATGAACAAGCCGATGGGTTCTAGTCTTTTACCAAGAAAACAATGGTGTAGTAAATATCCATTCATGTATGGATTTGACCCCTTGTGTGAACCTTTCAGGTATGGGATGAACTCACAGTTCCATGGTGTAAGGTCCAGAGTTAGGGTGTAAGCCGGGCGGTGGTGGTGCACACCTTTAATCCCAGTACTTGGGAGGCAGAGGCAGGCGGATTTCTGAGTTCGAGGCTAGCCTGGTCTACAGAGTGAGTTCCAGGACAGCCAGGGCTATACAGAGAAACTCTGTCTCGAAAAAAAACCAAAAAAACAAAACAAAAAAAACAAAACCAACCAACCAACCAACCAAACAAACAAACAAAAAACCAGAGTTAGGGTGTATCAGATGTTAGTGTTGTTGAACTCACCTCCTTAGAATCTAAACCAATTTATACTCCTACCAAGAATTTACTCAATCATTCAAATTTTTTCATTACATCTCTATATATTTACTTTGTGGGTGGGATATGGGTTTGAGTGTGCCATGGCCCATGTGTAGAAATCAGAGGACAATTTTCAGGAGTTGGTTCTCTGTTCCCACCACATGGGTCTGTGGAATTAAACTTAGGTGGTCAGATTTAGCAACGGGTGCCTTTACCTGCTGAAGCATTATGCTGTTCCTTAATTTAAAAAAAAAAAAAAAAATTAATCAAGCCACAATTTCAGTGGCTTAACGGGCCCTGGTATTATAATAATTAAGAAGTAATGACAACAGCAAATTTACATTATTGTGGAAATGAGAAAATTTTAAAATGTGACATTTTTATTCTAAGACCAAATAAAGCAGAGAAAGGATTATCAGGCAGGGGTAGATGGATAAAAATGTTTTTTGAGCCAGGCAGTGGTGGTGCACACCTTTATAAAATCCCAGCACTTGGGAGGCAGAGGCAGGCGGATTTCTGAGTTTGAGGCCAGCCTGGTCTACAGAGTGAGTTCCAGGACAGCCAGGGCTACACAGAGAAACTCTGTATAAAAACAAAACAAAACAAAACAAAACAAAACAAAAACAACAAAACAAAAATGTTTTTTTTTTTAAGACATGAATTTGCTGTGTTGTTCATGTTGGTCTTGAACTCTGGACTCAGGTAGTCTTCTGCAATATGCCTCCTGAGTAGCTGGGATTACACATTATTTCACCATGCCTGGACTGGGTTGATGTTAACTGGGATAACAGGGCTATGAAAATCCTTGCAGATAAATATCTAGAATACATAATAAACATGGACTATGTAACTGAATAAAGAGTTCTTGAAAGAAGAAACACAAATGGCTAATGAGGGGCTAGAGAGGTAAATCAGCAGTTAAGAACACTGACTGCTCTTTCAGAGGACTTGGGTTCAGTTCCCAGCACCCACATAGTGGCTCATAACCACCTGTAACTCCATTCTAGCATATCTGGTACACTCTTTTGGACTCTAAAGGCTCCTGCATACATATTGATGCACATAAACTCATGCAGGCACACACACACACATACACAAATTTTTAAAAATCTTTAAAAACCACAGATGGTTAACTATAAAGTGTTCGCTGTCACAAGCCATTGGTGAAATGCAAATCCAAATTACTTTGGAATTCTGTTTCACCCCAGTCAGAATGGCTATCATCAGGAAAGGAAAGGACATCCAGACAGAGTTATTAATTTAACAGACTGGCAAGCCAAGAACAGGTAAGATTCTGCACAGAGCCTTACCAACCTTAGACAGAAATGCATTGCTTTTGATAATGCATATTCCATGATGGGTAAGGAAGGCATTCTTGTCAGAACAACCTAAGACAAGCTCAGTCTTGTTTATGAAATAAAAAAGGGGGAGATGTGGAGAGCTTTTGAGGCTACTTGGCAGGAATCTGACATTGGCCAAGGACGAGGAAATGAGCTTCAGGCAGGAATCTGACATTAGGCTAGAACAAAGAAGTAATTTCAGGCAGGAATCTAAATCCTAGGCTAGAACAAAGAAGCAGGCTTTCTGTATCAAAATGACTTTGGGCTAGGACAGGGAAGTAGGCTCAGATATTTTGGTCATCCTGATAAGCCCTTAGAAACAGTGATCACAGGAGTGATCACGGGACTTTGTTTATTGCCTTGCTTGTTCTTTGACTATTTGCATCTATTGTATTGCTAGTTTCTCAACCTAGAACTGACCTTAATACTTGCATGTAATTAAAATGATATAAAAGCAGATTGGGGGCAGGGGGGAAGAAGAGAAAAGAAAAGAAAGGACAGCCAGGCAAGGTGGCATACACCTTTAATTTTAACAGAGGAGGCAGGAGGCATATCTCTGAGTTTGAGGCCATTCTAGATTATAGAATTCCAAGACTATATAGGAAAACACTGTCTCAAAAAATGAATAAAAAGAAAAGAAAGAAAAAAGAAATGCCGCTGAGGGTGTAGGGAGCCCCTATCCAATGTTATTGTCGTGCATCTAACTGTATCCAGTGTGTTGGTACAACCACTATGGAAATGTGTATGAAGGTTTCTAAAAAAGCTACACACACACACACACACACACACACACACACACACACACACACACCACAGCTCTAATGCTAGACCATGGGTCAGCTTTAGAAAGACTTAGAGCTCTTACAGAAGACCTTCTGTCATAGACTGACAGCCTCTTGTAGCTACAGTTTCTGGAGATCCAACATCATCTGGCCTCCATGGACCCATAGTACATACATACTCATTCAGGCTAATACACACACATCCATTAAAATAAACAAATGCATCTTTTAAAAGGCTAAAGATAAAACTAGTATATGATCCAGCCACAGCATTTCTGGGCACATACCCAAAGGACTTTATATCCTACTACAGAGGTATCTGTACAAAGTATCCATGTTAGCTACTGCCTTGTTCACAATAGCAAGGAAATGGAATTAACCTAGATATCCATCAACTAATGGATGTATATTGAAACTGTGGTCTATATGTCAATGGAATTTTATAACTCTATTAGGGAAACTGAAATGATGTAACTGCTAAGAAAATGGAGAGAACTGGATATGATATACTGAATGGGATGATCCAGGCCCAGAAAGACAAACGATATATGCTCTCTCTAGTGTGTAGATAGATCCTAGCTTTGAGTGTTTTGATTTGTGTGTTTAACTTAGGGTATCTATAGGGGTCACGAAACTAGGAAGGGCCTGTGAGAGGAGGAAAGGGAAGCCATCTTAAAGGGGAAGGAGGTAGTAGAAACATGTGATATGCAGATAGGGGAGGGATATTGGGATATTTAAAGTTAAGTGAAGATGGAGAAGGTGTGTGAGGAAGAATGGGAGTATGGTGGCTCAACCCAAATGAAAAGCTTATGAAAACCCCCAAATAGAATGAAAACCATACTATTTGTAAGCTAAATACAAATTACAAATAATAATAATTATTATTGGGGCTGGTGAGATGGCTCAGTGGTTAAGAGCACTGACTGCTCTTCCAGAGGTCATGAGTTCAAATCCCAGCAACCACATGGTGGCTCACAACCATTCATAATGAGATCTGATGCCCTCATATGGGTGTCTGAAGACAGCTACAGTGTACTTACACAAAATAAATAAATAAATTCTTTAAAAAAAAATTATTATTTATTTATCTATTTAGTACATATTTGGTTTGGCCATATATTTTCATTATATATTTCATTAACTATTTTCTCAATATATGATATATATATATCATATATAACATAATATATGACATATTAATGTTATATATTAATTTCATTGTATATTCTATATATTTAGTTTTATCTTTTTATTATTTTATGAATATATATGTATTACATATTAATTTTATATTTTATTATGTATTCTATATATTTACTTTATAACTTTTTATTAATTACTTTATTAATACTATATTATACATAGTAATGTTACATTAATTTTATTATATATTCTATATATTTACATATTTTATTATTTTATTAATATTAGTATATACTATATTACATATTAATGCTTTATATTAATTTTATTATATATTACACATTTTGTTATATATCTATATAATAATTTGTTGATGGATACATATTTATATTATTAATAATTATTATTATTATTGCCAGCCCAGCCTAAGCTCAGGCTCATTATTATTATTATTATTATTATTATTATTATTATTATTATTATATTTAAGGAGTCTGAATGGTGCTACCTTGCATCAATGTACAGTGTTTCTTCCAGATGGCTGTTAAGTGGAAATTAGTGTTAGGTGTGGCAGGTGTTGGATACCACTCTACCAGTTTTTGGTCGAGGATATTCCAGAGAGACACAGGCAACTGCTCTTGGGCGAGACTCTGTTGCTGAAGACACCATACACTCTGGTTGCAGGACTTAGAGAGATCAAGCTGGAACTTAACTGGCCGTCCCCTGCTGGCTGGTTTTCACAGGGCCAGAAGATGCTATATGTTACGTTGTGAGGAGAGAAAAGTCATTAATGGTTACCATTAATAATAATACCATTAATACCATTAATAATAATAATAATTAATAATAATGGTTACCATTAATGATTACCCAGTTGTGAAGTTTGCACGCTGAAATACCAACCTTCAGGCAAGGCAGGCCCATTGATGCAGGAGTGGTGTGATTGTTACGGGAAGAACAAACCACTTTCTGCTTCCATTTGAGGCTTGCTCCACGTGAGTCTGGTACCATAAACAGGGCCAGAAGCTGTGGCTGGGAAGGTCATTGGCCCTATGGATAACTGGCTATACTTGTTTTGCTAATGGATACATTGTCAAACTCTCTTAAATATTTATATTTGTACCCATAGAGGATTGTCCCTAATCTTGGTTAGATAGGCTTCCCTCCTCCAACCCCCAGTGTTCAATAGTTAATTCAGAGAGTCATGACTGGTCAACGTCCCGAAAAGAAATGACTGCTGAATGCACGTCCCTAAATGGGACATCTATGTCAAGGCCCTCAAGGTTCAGGGAACATCATGTTAAGAATGTCAGAGCCAACGGATGTGGATATGCTGTCCCTGGGACATGGTGTAGCTGTTGCTTCGCAAACTCCCAGCAGCCATGGTTGTCTATGTTAAGCTTACAAAGACAGTTGTTGGGGCGCATACTGGAAGGATACGTTGAAGAGGTAGAGGAGGCAAGAGGATCATGAGTTTGAAGTTAGCCTGAGCTCAGACTTGGCTGGCACAATGGCTCAGTGGGTAAAGACGCTTGCTGCCAATTCTGATGACCTGAGTTCTATCTCCCCTCCCGCAACCCACAGGGGAGAGGAGAGAACTGACCCCAGCCCGTTGTCTTCCGACTTCCATATTTGTGTCATGGCAGGTGCGTATCAAACATTCCAAATCAATGCAATACAAAGAAGACTCGTATAAGATCAAGCCAACCAATGGGTCAACCTGGATGGGAGGAGAAATCATGAGGCCCCGCCCCTAGCGGAGGGGTGACTGACAGCTAATATCTGCTGGGGGAGTAAAAATACCTTTTCTTGGGGATGTGTCCTGTAGTAGGTTGCCTGTCCTCTAGTAGAAGCCTTTACACCGTTGCACACACGAACATATAAACAACAATCGGATCCACTGAGCATGAAGGTCAGAACTAGAAAGAGAAGTTGGAGATGGATATGATCAAGATACATTGAATACGTATATGAAATTATCAAAAAATAAAAAAAAAAATTGAATTCTAGGTTTCCACTTCCTTACATGTAAAGTCAGACAGTCACGGAGCACACATCTGAAGAGACTGTGGAAAGAATCCAGTGAGATTACGTAATTTGTTATAAACAGCCTTATAGTGGGCAACACTGTGGTCCAGGGAAGGACAGTTTGGCCACAAGGGAGAAGGCTCCAGGGGAAATAACTGTAGAGCAACCAGAACCCAGAACCCCTTGAACCTGCGCGCCATGCCCTCATGAATACTCTAGGGACTAAAAACACTAAGTTCTCAACAAGCACAGAAAACACAGAGAAGAAAGGGAAACTTCTAGAAGCAGGCTGCCTGACTCAGGCCGAGCCTGCTGGGGCTCGCTCACAGGACATTCACTTCCAGGATGGTGCTCTCAGCCAAAGGCAACAAGCTTGCTGGCTGCCGCTGGCCCATCTGCTCCGTTGAGACTCTCCCAGAGCCCGGACTCCCATTGGCTTCGTGCCAAGGAAACACTTGGAGCGAAGATAAGCAGCTCTTGAGTCGCAGCTGGAGAAATACACAGACCCGGAGGAGCACGCGCATCTGTTTGCCTGAGTGAGCCTCTCGAGTTTGCCTCTCAACTCTCCGTATGTCCTTATCTCACCCGGTGGCACCCTGGTCTGTCCACAACGAGATCTCTACCTCTTCTTTCTCTTTCTGCCCCCCCCCACCCCCCCAGAGCCCTGTCCTTGCCCGGGTTTGACACCTTCCTTCAATAAGAGACCCCTTCTTTCCAATCCTCATAACTCCATCTTGGGAATCAGGTGCTTCATGAGTTAAAGGTGTGAGTGTGGGATGGTGTTCATAGTGCATTTTCTGGGCTTGCCTTCTGTTAATAAATGCTTACATCAATTACGAAAAGATGGTTATATGTTAACTCAGTTTCAGATTAGATTGGGCACATTCAGAGTGGTATAGCTACACACAATTATATGTTATTTCTAATATCATAAAGTAGATTTTTCTGAAGAGGCATACCAAACCTAAATTTTTAAAAGTTTTACAGCCATGGCATCAAAGGCAGACACTGAAAGTCTACAGTGTGCACCAACAGCCAACCAACTTCTCCAAAGTAGAAAACAGCTGAATAGTAACAGCAAACAAGCAAACATCCCAGATCAAAATACAAACAACCCAGTGGAAAATGGGAAATAGAGATTTCTTTAAACAATAATTTTTTTTTTAAAAAAAAAAAGGTACAAATGACTAACAGGTATGTAAAATATTCTGAGCATCAATAATTATCAGCAAGATGCCAATCAAAGAACGTGTATTACTTTTAACCCAATCAGAATGGCTCTTACCAAAAAGGTTATGAAGGAAATAAAATAAATACTTTTTAAAGCATGCTTAAGGATTAGAAGTGCTGGTGGAGACATGGAGAAAAAAAAAAAGAACTTTTACACATCGATAATGGGACTAGTAATTTGTACAGTCATTAATTAGAACAGAATTATTGTATGACCTAGTGAGCATATATTCCCAAGGAAATGAAATCATTATCAAGACACGACTTTATTCCCATGCTTATTATAAAAATTAAAAACTGGAAACAGCATGAGTATTGACCACCTTGTGGATGGATAAAGAAGACACTTTTTATATAGACAATGGAATACTATGAAGTCATAACAGGATAGACCCCTCCCATCTGTGACACGTGAATAGGTTAGCATGTTAATGATATATGCCAATCACAGAGAGACAACTGGCATGTGGTTTCAATCATATGAAATGTGAAAACTCTAATTGCCCTATAGGAGTGGTATAGGAATGTGGTTACCCGTCCTTGGTAAAATAGCAAAGAAGGGTGAGCTGCCTGGGACTGGCAGCAGAGACCAGAGCCTAGCACAGCAGCCCTCTGAGAAGCTCAGCTGACTGAGACAGATGCAGATACCCACAGACAAACATTGAGTAGAGATCAGGGAGTCCTGTGGAAGAGTTAGGGGAAGGACTGAAGCCCTCAAAGAGATGGCAACCCCAGAGGAAGACCGACAATATCAATTAACCTGGCCCCTGAGAGCTCCCAGAGACTGAGTCACCAACTAAAGAACATACACAGGCTGGTCCAAGCCTCCCCCTATTGTCCCCCAGCCCCTGACACATATGTAGCAGAGGGCTGCCACATCTGGCCTCAGTGGGAGAGGATGCGCCCAATCCTGTAGAGATGATGAACCAGGGTGAGGGGATGAGGAAGGAGCATCCTCTCAGAGGCAGAAGGAAGCAGGATGGGGAGTAGGAACTCTGTGAGGGAGAACAGGAAGGGGCCAACATTTGCAAGGATGGGTGGTAACCTGGGACTATAACCCAGAATAAACTTTCCCCCTTGTACTGGCTGGTTTTGTGTGTCAACTTGACGCAAGCTGGAGGTATCACAGAGAAAGGAGCCTTCCTTGAGGAAATGCCTCCATGAGATCCAGCTGTAAGGCATTTTCTCAATTAGTGATCAAGGGTGGGAGGGCCTATTGTGGATGGTACCATCCCTGGGCTGGTAGTCCTGGGTTCTATAAGAAAGCAAGCTGAGCAAGCCAGGGGAAACAATCCAGTAAGTGGTATTCCCTCCATGGTCTCTGCATCAGCTCCTGCCTTCAGGTTCCTGCCCTGTGTGAGATCCTGGCCTGACTTCCTTTGGTGATGAACAGCAATGTGGAAGTGTAAGCTGAATAAATCCTTTCCTCCCTAGCTTGCTTCTTGGTCATTATGTTTTGTGCATAAATAGAAACCCTGGCCAAGACACTTCCCTAAGTTTTTAAGGGTATTTTATCACAGCAGCAAAAAAAGAAACTAAGACTGACTTTTTTAAAAGGATGTCTGTTCTCTTAAAGACAAGGTCCAACTGAGATGCTCAGGTTACCTTGGACTCAGACTGCATCCCAGGTCGGTCTTGATATTATGATCATCTCACCTCAGTTTCTTGACTCTCCCAGAAATAGAAAGATGTTTTGAGCTCAAATTTGTAAAAAGTGATCTAAGACAATTCAAAAGATGCTAGAATTATAAACAAATAACAGGGTTTATATATATATATATATATATATATATATATATATATATACTTTAGCTTCAGTAGTGGAAGTTACCTTAGCAGATGAAACCTAGGATATGGTAAAAATTAAGAAAACTTTTAGTGATGTCATTAAATATATGCTGTCTTTCAAGGAGGGTGTGCGTGTGTTTGCATGTGTACACGTGCTTATTCCTGGAGATTGAACCCACAGCTTGGAGCGTGCCAGACAAACACTCTGCCACTAAAGTCCACTTCTAGGTTAATATTCATTCCTCCTTAGTCCCCAAAACAGAGTCTTAACCATGTAGCCCAGGCTGTACTATTCCTGCCCCAGTTAACCAGACTGTGGCTGCCACACCTGTGGCCATCCATATTTCTTTTCTATACCTACCAAAAGGAAGGCAGAGAGCAGTCTAAGGACAGATGCTCGAGATTCTGAATTCCGAAATAACCTGTGATTGGTACTAGTTCACCGTCCTTGTCAACGACTCAAATATATGTCTCTTTGATCCTCGCATTTTGACAACAAACTCTCACGGGCTTGAGTCTTGCTGTATCATCCCTTTAGCAGAAGCCCTCTGTAGACATGTAGCATTTGATTTGGGAAAATCTCCCAGGCCTGTTTAAAGTCCTGTCTCTGGCAGGATAACAATATGTCAGACCTCTGGAGTCAGCAGTGTATCCTGGAAGATAAACACCGATGAAGGAGTGGTACTGTCTTCAGTGACTTTCCACTGAACTACAGGAATATTTTTCAGTTGACTCTGACCTAATTGTAACCCAGAGGTCCTGACCACACCATCTCCTAAGATTCCGTTCATTCCTGTCCCAAAAGGAGAACCTAGCAAAATCTGCTCCGCTAATCACATTTACCTCCGGCATCTTGCAGCTACATGGTGGTACGGGGTTTTATGTTGTCTGTGGTGCCAAATCGGTATTAGAGAAACGGCATCTGCAACCTGCATTTGTAATGGTTTGCTCTTTCTCTGGTACTCACTGCGTTAGGCATTTTAAAAATAGATCCTTTTAATGGATTTCTTCACTACCTCCACCTTAAGCAGGACATATTCACTGTCTTTATCCCTAGTATACAAATCGGGAAACCAAGTTCCAGAGCAACAGAACAGTTTGTCTGTGGCCAGGTATGAGGTGAGGGAACTGAACCCAAGTGTTTTGAGTCTGTGCTTTCCAAGAGCTACGTTATACTAGGTGCAAATACAGAGGCGGATATTCCAAACTCAAAGGTACCTTAGATATCACAGATCGCCCTCAGATTTTGCAGCTCAGCAAACAGAGCCAATGAGATGATAGGAATTGTCCCTGTTGATAGAGCCAGGATCCCAAGGAGTTCTTCACACCAGGACTCAGTGTCTTCTCTCTAGTGTGCCTTTACTTTCTGTACCGCCTTGAGAATATTGAGTTTTAGTGTCTGTGTTTTGTTATTGTTGGTTGGTTGGTTGGTTTTGTTCTGTTTTGTTTTTAGGTGCCTTACACTCTACTCTTTAAAGACTTTCTATCTGAGTAAACATAAAATTGTTTCTATTGATTTCCCACAATCTATTGACTTTCCAATTCTCTCCCCCATTTAAAATATAGAATTTATTTCAAGAGTGTGCTTGTGGCTGGCGGTATTTAAGGGTTCAGTTTGCAGAGTACTTGCCCACCATGCAAAACACAAGTGGGGTATAGTAGAGTCTACAATTCTAGCATTCAAGGGATAGACAGAAGGGCCAGAAGTTCAAAGCCATCCTTTGCTACATAATGAGTCTGAGGCTAGCCTGGTATTTCATGAGACCCTGCATTGAATATATAATTTACTTGTTTAGTTTTGGGTTTTTTTTTAAGATGGTTTTGTGTGTGTGTGTGTGTGTGTGTGTGTCTAGCCCTGGCTGTCCTAGAACTAGATCTATAGACCATGTTAGACTCAAATTCAGAGATCTGCCTGCCTCTGCCTCCCAGTGCTGGGATCATAGGCGTACGCCACCGCACCCAATGCTGTGAGCATTTTAAGTTTACCACCAGAATGAGTAAGGAGATACCTCATGTCCTGCCTACACACACACACACACACACACACACACACACACACACACACCCCATGTAGCACCAGAGAGGGATGTTTGTTACAAGTGATGAACTTGCAGGGACATAATCCTTATCTTTCCAAGTCCAGAGTTACATTACAGTTCCCTCTTGGTTTTATATAGTTGATGTGTGTGGGCATGCGTGCCTGCACAAGCATGTGTGTGTGTGTGTGTGTGTGTGTGTGTCTGTGTGTGGTGTGTCTCTGTGCATGCACGAGTGCATATTTGTATGTGCATATGTATATGTGTGCATGTGTGTGTTTCCCGTTCTTGTATCATGGGGGACAGTTTTACTACTCTAGGAATCCTGCCCCTTCTACCTGTTTATCCTTTTCTCTCCCCTAAAATCCCTGCTACCCAACAATTCATCTGAGCATTTTCCTGACTGTCTATAGTGGGGTGCACAGTGTGTCCCCATTTTTGGTTGGCTTCCTCACGCTGGGCTGTGCATTTAAGGTTCCTCCTTATCTTTTCATGGGTGGATAGCTCATTTCTCCCCAGGACTGAATATTCTATACAACACCAGTTCATTTACTCGTTTGCCTCCTAAAGGGCATCTTGATTTCTCTCAAGCTTTGACATTTGTAAATGATGTTGCCATAAACACGCCCACGTACAAGTGTCTATGTAAACATGAGATTCCTCCTCCTCCTCCGGGTCAACACTAAGGATCACAACTACTGGTGCACAATTCAAGAGCAGATTAGTGTCACAAAAGGATTGCCAAATAATCTTCTAAGTGCCCGTACACGGTTTCTCTGACTCAGGAGGAGTGGGAGCTCCGAAGGTTCACCTCCTTATTCAGCACCTCGGCATCTCAGTGTTTTGGCTTTTAGCCAGTCTGCAAGCTACTGAGCGGAGTGATACATAGTTACTGCTTCATTTCCAATTCCCTGCTGACACGTGCCTGCCTGCCATCCACCTGCCTGCTGTTTGGGGAGGTCTGCTTCGATAACAAGCGGATGCTTCTGGTGTTTACTTGCATGCTTACTTATTGGTTCGTGATTTTTAATACTTATTGGTTCGTGATTTTTAAATGTTCCCTTTGTTCTGGCCTCTTGAGAAGCTGGGACTATAGCTGCCTATGGCCACGGCTGCTTTACTTGGTCAACTTTCTGGTATCATGTTTTTAATTGATCTTTAAGAATTTCACACGAGGTATTTTGATTGTATTCACTCCTACTCTCCCGGAGACCCATACCACCTCCCTTTCTCTCTCCCTCCCAACTTTAAGTCTTCTTTTAAAATAAATAAATAAATAAATAAATAAATAAATAAATAAATAAGACAGTTGTCTATTCCTTTTTAGGGGCTCTAAAATATGGCGCAGGAATGAGGAGATGGCTTAGCAGTTAAGAGTCCATTTAGAACTGAGTTTAGTTCCCAGAATCTGCCTCAAGTGGCTCAAGTAACTTCATTCTCTAGAGGATCTGATGCCCTCTTCTAGACTGGATGCACACTCCTGTGTGAGTGAGTGTGTGTGTGTGTGTGTGTACTCCAGTTCCAGGGGATCCCTCTTCTGGCCTCCTTTGGGGACTGGGCATGCCAGTGGTACACAGACATACACACTTACACACATGATATAAAAATAAATGAATCTTTTAAAAAAAAAAACTGTTTAAAGGCTCACTCTGATGACAAACTTGTTTTTTTTTTATTTTTGTCTTGTTTTCGTTTATTCTCTGGAGAATTAAGAAGTTTCAAGTAGTATAAAAATGTTTTTTTTACCAACTCCCCCCCCCCTTGATCAAACAACAACCTCCAGCTGTGCTTTCTCCTCATTAACCCTTGAGTGAGTGTTTCTTGATGTCTTCATGTCACCCACTCCTCCTTTCCCTAGGAGAAGATGACCAGCCAAGGCTAGGTATCCTGGCGTTTTTGTTTCTTGGCCCTACTGTACACAGGTTCACTTTTATATCCCACCTGTGGTCAAGGAGGAGGTCCCTATTCTTCCCAGGTAGTTTCCCCCACGGTGACAGGGACCTACTAGCATCCCTTCTCCTTTCCATACCTAGATCAGCAAATTATTCTTTGTTTCTCTCTCCCTGACTCCCTCCTTCCCTTTCTTCCTTTCCTCCTTCTCTCCCTCCCTTTCTTCCCTCTCTCCTTTCCTCTCTCCTCCTTCTCCTTCCTCCCCCTTTCTCCTTTTCCTCTCTTCCCCTCCTTCCCTCTCCCCTCTCTCCTCCCTCCCCTCCCTCCCTCCCCTCTTCCTCTCCTCCTTCTCCTTCCTCCCCCTTTCTCCTCTTTCTCTCTTCCCCTCCTTCCCTCTCCCCTCTCTCCTCCCTCCCCTCCCTCCCTCCCCTCTTCCTCTTTCCCTCTCCTGCCTTCCCCCTCCTTCCCTCCTGCCCCTCCTTCTCTCTCTCCCCTTCTTCCCTCCCTCCTTCCCTCCCCCTCTCTCCTCATCTTCCCCTCTCCTCCCTCCCACCCTCCCCTCCTTTCCTTCCTCCTCTCTTTTTCCTCCTTCCTTCTCCCTCCCTCTCTTTCCTCCTCTCCCCTTCTCCTCCCTCCCCTTCTCTCTCTTTCCCCCTTTTTCCCTCCCTCCCTCCTTCCCTCCTCTGGTTATTTTTCAGACACAGTCTCACACCATTACCCTAGCCTGGTACTTACAGTACAGCCCAGGCTGGCCTCCCTCTGCCTCCCTCTCCTGAGTTCTGGGATTACAGATGTGAGTCACTGGTCCAGGCTTTCTCTCTCTTTGGTGCTTCATTGGAGATGGGTGATAGGCTGGGAACAGTACATGGGATGGAAAGTGCTTGGCCACTGCAATCGAATAAATCTTAGTTATCCATACTGAGCCTCAAGTGAAGTCCCCTTGGTGACTATAAGATAAAGTGTAGATCGTAGAAAAGGGTAACTATGGCCTAGAACATAATACATACAATACATACTGTGTTGCCCCTTCTACACTTTTTTTTTTATAGCACCACAGCTCACAAATATGGCCCAGAGGACTTCATTTTTAAAAAGCTAATTCTCACCTTCCATAATGACCCAGTCTTTATCCCTCCTGCAATTACCAGCTTATTGAGAAATTATTCCTGCTGTAGATAGATGCTTTCAAAGAATGCTGCCTACCAGTCATTGAACTCCAGCTAGGATCTACTTTGGCCAGTTCTAGCATGCTCTCAAGCGCTAGATTTAACATGTAACTGGAAATCACCCTCACCTCACCATCAACTAGCAGCTGGCACACAGACCCCTGGTACCCGGCTCCTTCCGAATGTTTGTCTTCGAAGTGGAGTCATTAAATAACTGGCTCTGAGTCACACAGCTACTTACTGCATTAAGCATCACTGGCATAGATAAAATTCTTCCTGCTTGCAGAATGCTAAAATTCTAATCAAAGAAACAGGCCTACAAGCCTTTGTGGCCAGGGTAGGATGGTATAGGAATTTAAGCAGAGGATCTTTCACAAGGCAACGTAGCCTACCACTGAACTCTGTCTCATGCCCTTTGTCCTCATTTCTATTTTCCAAGTTTCTGGAGTTGAGTTTGAATTCAATCTGTAGCCCAGGCTGGCCTTGAATTTTTGATCTATCTCAACCTCTCAAGCAGTTGGAATTATAAGTGTATGCCATCACATCAGACTTGATATGATTATCTCACTGACAGTCATTCAAAAAAAAAAAAAAAAGAATCAATATGTCAAATATTATGAGAAGGTTGTCGTAGAAAAATCAGTTTGAAAAGGCTCTGCTAGTCTGTGGCCATACCTCTCTGAACACATCTGATCTTGTCTGAGAAGACTCCACTGGAGGTAAACGGAAATAGGAGGAAGCTCCTCTCTAATGTAGACAGGATGCAGTGCGGGAGGACGGCCATAATGGACAGGGAGACTGAAGAAGGGGCAGAACACAAGATGTTTCATAGTCCGGAAGATGTCTGCAGAAAGAAAAAAAAATATTTCAGTTTGTTTAATCTGGAAATTCAAAGATGGGTATTCATAGGAAAAACACAAATTCATCTTAAGATATTATTGTATAACAATTTCCTCTGAGTTGGCATTTTCCATCCTGAAGGGAAGCTAATTAGAACTCAGGAAGTAAACAACTCAGAAGCTTTAGGAAATCCCTGAAGCTAATCAGATGTACTAGATCTCTCTCTCCCTTAGTTTATATAAGAAAAAAAATTACCGAGAGAAATTCCCAGACCCACAGTGCTGCCTAGAAACCAGAGATGCCCTGAGCTGCCTGGAGGAGATACTCTCCAACCTGTGGAGCTGCCTGCAAGATGGGCAGTGTGATCCAAGTTTTAAACTTTTGTGGGCTGCGAACCCATGCCAGGGTAAGCACTCAGTCACACAGCTGTCTTTAAGTCTTTTCTTCTCCTGTAAGTAACCCCTTGCCTGTACTCCTACAAATAGTCCCAATAAACTCATGGCTTCACCAAATCAGATTTTGATGGTATGCTTACTATGGTCTTTGGTTCTCTCTCTGAGGTGAGTCGATACTTGTTCTCATCTTCCCAGAAATAGTGCCACACAGCATGTGCATCGCTATCAAGACAAATGACTCTATTCCAGGGGACCATAATAGCTCTCAATATAACAAGACCCAAAGTAAGGCTTAAAAAATTCTTCTCAGCCAAGATTGAGTTGTATATAAAGAAAGCACATGGGCTCTTGAAGATGGCTGGGTCAGTAAGATACCTGCTACACTAAGGATGAGAGCCTGAGTTCGGATCCTAAACATCCATGTAAAGGCCAGGCAAGGGTCCTATTCACACATGTAACCTCAGTATTGTGGGAGGGAAGGAGTGGAGACAAGCAGATATCTGGAACTCACCACCCAGCCAGCTAAGACAAACTGATGGACTCTAGGTGATGTGTTTATAAAAAGATAAAGAGAAGAGGAATATGTTTTATGGATGCACAGTCAGGTGTGGGGAAAGGTGGTACCTCTGTGGGCCCATGCTGAGACATCCCTTCCCCCTGAGGAACCAGCCACAGAGTGTATAGTATAGAATAGATTTTATTCAGGGCATGGAGATGGGAGTTGAGAGGGTAGTAGAGGCAGAGAGAGAGTGGGGGGAGAGAAGAGAGAGTAGAGAAGTAGAGGCTGGCCATGGGCACGTGGATAGAGAGGGGGAAAGGGAATAGGGAGAGAAGGGGAATCAGGAAGGCAAGAGCAAGAGAGAGAGGAGGGGTAAGCAGCCCCTTTTATAGTGAATTAGGCATACCTGGCTGTTGCCAGGTAACTGTGGTGTGGAGCTTAGACAGAATGCTAACACTAGATTTAGTGGAAGACCTTGTCTGAAAACATGTGGAGAGTAATTAAAGAAGACGATTGACGTCTGCCTTTAACATTCACATCTACACATACACATACACATACATATACACTTGTATTACACCCCCATGGACATGGACATAGACAATATTCAAAGAAGGAACTTAAAAAAATCATCATACAAAATCAATAGTTTTCCTATATTCTAGTAACAAACACACCAAGAAAGAAATCAGGAAAACATTCCATTTACAATAGCAAAACAAAACAAACAAACAAACAAAAAACCCTCTGGGATAAGTCTAACCAAATAAATAAAGTGCTTTAGATCTTTTAAATGGGAAGTCTAAAATATTCTCTTAGTTGGGGTTTCATTGTTGTAAAGAGATACCATGACCAAAGCAACTCTTATAAAGGACAACATTTCATTGGGGCTGGCTTACAGGGTTAGAGGTTCAGTCCACTATCATCATGGCGGGAAACACAGTGGCATCCAGACACACATGGTATTGAAGGAGCTCAGAGTTCTACACCTTGATATGAAGGCGGGCCTAAGAGAGAGGAGGCTCTGTCTTCTGCATTGGGTAGAGCTTGAGCATTAGATGCCTTCAGAGCCTGCCTACATGTACAGTGATACACTTCCTCCAGCAAGGCCATGCCTGCTAATAGGTCCACTCCCCATGGGCCAAGCATATTTAAACCACCACAAATACCAAAGAAAGAGACTGAAGACACTTGATGGTAGCAAAAACTCCCATACTCATGGACTAGAAAAGTCAATATTTTGAAAGTGCCTATATCACCAAGCAGTCTATGTATTCAGTGCAATCACCATCAAAATTCCAATGGCTTTCTTAACAGAAATGGAGGGGGTACAAACCTTAAAGTATACTTAGAAGCATAAAACACCCAAATATCCAAAGCAGGTCCTAAGCAAAGAGAATAATGTTGGAAGGTCTACCAGAACTATAGTAACAAAACCAGCATGATACTGACAGAGAAGCAGCCAGAATGGCCAGTGAGGTAGAATAGGCCACCTACAGCTGCTTGGTTACTACAAAGATGCCAAGAATGGACGTTGAAGAAAGGACATCTTCTTCAGTAATAAAGGCTATCCACATGCAGAAGAATTAAAATAGGTCATCATCTGTGGTGGTTTGAATATGCTTGGCCCAGGGAGTGGCACTATTAGGAGGTGTGGCCTTGTTGGAGTGGGTGTGGCCTTGGAGGAGGTGTGGCCTTGGTGGTGGAAGTGTGCCACTGTGGGCCACAGCTTTGAGACTGTCCTCCTAGCCATGTGGGAGACAGTCTTCTGTTTGCCTTTGGAACAAGAGGTTAAACTCTCAGCTCTTCCAGCACTATACCTGCCTGAATACTGCCGTGCTTCCTGCCTTGTTGATAATGGACTGAACCTCTGAACCTGTAAGCCAGCCCCAGTTAAATGTTGTCCTTTATAAGAGTTGCCTTGTTCATGGTGTCTGTTCATAACAGTAAAACCCAAACTAAGACACCATCCCTCACCTTGTAGGAAAAAAATAATCAGCTCCAAATGGATCAAAGACCTGAAACCTTGAAAATAGAAGGGAAATTGGGGGAAATATTTCAAGACATAGGCATCTTGGAGGACTTCTTCAGAAGGACTCTAGTCAGTCAGGAAAGAAGGCAAACGGAACCCCAGGAAAGTAAAAGGCTTCTGCACAGCAGAGGGAAGGGTTATATGAGAGACAGCCTACGGAGTGGAAGGGAATCTTCGCTAGCTGTGCCTCTGACAGGGCTGATATCTGCAATATATAAAGAACTAAAATCCTAAAGAAGAATCCAAACAACCCCGGATGAAGTGCAAATGACCATCAGACACATGCAAATTCAAACTTCGAGGTTTTATCTCACACGTTAGAAGCAAGTCACAGTAAATGCTGTTGAGAATAGAATACAAAGGGGAAGCCTCATATGCTGTTGAGGGACTGTTAATTAGTCCGACCACTAGGAACATCAGGATAGAGGAGCTGGATGGGGCATACCTCAGTCAGAAAAGCTTTGCCACATAAGCACTACAGCACTTACACAGAAGTCATCACAGCGGCATACACTTATAATCTCAACAGAGGGAGGCAGACAGGAGGCTCCCTAGGGCTTCCTGGCCATCTACCCTAACTTATTCTGCATGCTCCAGGTCTCAGTGAACCCCTACCTAGAAAAAAATTAAGAAAGAGGATTCCTGAGGAAATGACACCGGAGGTTGATATCCAGCCTCTGCACACACATGCAAACACATACATGTACACTTGACACAAATCTGTCTGTACACAGATGAACACACTCACACCGCACCATCCCCCCCCCCAGAAAAATTCCTAAGAGTAAATCTGCTGCATTGACTCAGTTATACCATGCTCTGATATTTACCCCAGTAATCCCAAGTCAATGTATCATAGAGATGTATGCGAGGGGGTGACTTAAAGGTACTGCCAATATGACCATTCTATCACTGGGGAAGGTTTTTATTGGACAGACAGACAGTACAGTACAACTAGAGGCATCTGGAAGAGACCAGCGCATAGAGAAAGGAAAGCAGAGTGGACATAGGAAAGCAGAGTGGACATAGCAGATTCGACATGGTAGGGATAAGAGAGAGAGAGAGAGAGAGAGAGAGAGAGAGAGAGAGAGAGAGAGAGAGAGGAAGAAGAAGAAGAAGAAGAAGAAGAAGAAGAAGAAGAAGAAGAAGAAGAAGAAGAAGAGGAAGAAGGAAGAAGAAGAGGAGGAGGAGGAGGAGGAGGAGGAGGAGGAAGAAGAAGAAGAAGAAGAAGAAGAAGAAGAAGAAGAAGAAGAAGAAGAAGAAGAAGAAGAAGAAGAGGGGGAGGAGGAGGAGGAAAGAGAAGAGAAGAGAAGAGAAGAGAAGAGAAGAGAAGAGAAGAGAAGAGAAGAGAAGAGAAGAGAAGAGAAAATAGGAGTAACTGTGGGGCAGCACTGGGTCCAAAGAGAGGGTAGGACCTGAGAAGAGCCAGGGTAGGGTCTTTGTAACCAGTACTTGAGAATAGGGGACTGAGGGAACCTGGAAGCTGCATGGGCTTTGATATACAACGTCAAGTATATGTCAAGAGTCATATGTCCCTTCTACCAGATGGGAAATGGTTTTACGGATTCTAGAGGAATGCTGGCTTTTATCTAAGTGTCAGAAATCATTCTAGAGACAAAGTCAGTGGGCCTGTCCTCCTGTGCGTGCGTGCGTGCGTGCGTGCGTGCGTGCGTGCGTGCGTTCATGTGTGTGCGTGTGTGTAGTGGGGTACCCCTTGGACCTTACAAGAGATTCTTGCCCATAGATGTTTCCTGCAGCACTAATTACGAAGTGATGACTTATGGGACCAATCTAGGTGTCCACTAACTAAAGAATGGATTTTAAAAAAATGTGTTATAATGACGCAATGGAAAAATTTCATCCAAAAGAAGAACGACATTATGTCATTTGCAGGAAAATGGATATGACTGGACATAATCACATTAAGCAAATTAAGTCAGTCTCAGAAAGACAGATATGGCACGTTTTCTCTTCTTTGTGGGGCCTGGATTTTTTTTTTTCTCTACACTTTGACCAACTGTGAGTCTCGGCATTCATTGCTATCCACTGTAAAAACAAGCTGCTCTGATGAGGACTGAGAGCTACCTTAATTTATGGGTATAAAGATAAGTATTTAGGGGCAGTTTAATACTATGTTCCCTTAGGGAAATAACAATAGAAGAGCGTATGACCTACCCAGCTTTGGGTTCTTGGCCCAGTTACCAATACTAGGTATCAGTTCCATCTTCAAAGACACGTCATAAATTCTATCAGAAAGTGGTTGATAATTGTGATGGTTTGTATATGCTGAGCCCAGGGAGTGGCACTATTAGAAGGTGTGGCCTTGTTGGAGTAGGTGTGTCACTGTGGCTTTAAGATCCTAGCTGCCTGGAAGCCAGTCTTCTGCTAGCAGCCTTCAGATGAAGATGTAGAACTCTCAGCTCCTCCTGCACCATGCCTGCCTGGATGCTGCCATGCTCCTGCCTGGATGATAATGGACTGAACCTTGGAATCCGTAAGCCAGCTCCAATCAAATGTCGTCCTTTATAAGAGTTGCCTTGGTCATGGTGTCTCTTCACAGCAATGGAAACCCTAGCTGAGACAAGTATGTTATAGTTTAGGTCAAAAATCACTAGTATCTCCTTCCCCTCATATAAAGTCTGGGGAATGAAGGCTTTTGTGTATTTGCTGCCAGGGCCTTTGTTCACTCACTGATACTTGAACACCGTAGGTTTTACTTTTTCTTCCCTTGAATTCTACTCACTCACCACCTGAACACTGCACATGTTTACATATATCTGACTCTTACACTGTATCCACAGAGTTGGAAGGCTGCAGACTTGAGTTACCAAAAAGAGAGTTTTTCTAGTCCTGCCAAGTACTTTCAATCAATGCACACTTACATGAAAGAATCATCTTTCATTTTGTAAGCTCTTTTCTCTCCCTCCCTCCCTCCCTCCCTCCCTCCCTCCCTCCCCTCTCTTTTCATTCCTCCCTCCTTCCCTGGACTAAATACTGTGATATTCCTTTCCTCCATTGGATAATTCAGACGTGGGCCTTACTTATTCTTTTGATGTTTACAAATTGATGCAATCATTTTCCCTGAGGACTATAGTACCGGAGTCTCTAGAACAGCGTGGGTCTGCATCTTGTACATTATTTCCCGAGACCCTCTGTCTGCTTGTGATCTGGATGGAGTAGGTGCTTTACAGTGGTTGTCTTCTGCTTCAGCCTGGCCTTTCCTTCTTGGACCAGCCTTCCTATGTTTACTAAGCATCCTTCTGGCTCACAATTGTTCTTTTGGTAACGCTATTTCATAACACCATGAGCACTGATATCATTAATAAACATTAACCATGTGTTCTGTCTATAATTCCCATCTCCTGTGAAGACCGTCAATACCAGACCTAGGTGACACAGTCTAGTCATCTCTTAGCCTGACACTATAGGTCTTTCACTGCCCCTGGCACATAGGAGAAGCTCAAGAAGTAGAGGTGATTGCTATCATACTTATGGGAACAAGCATCATACATGGTGTTGATATTTGGCCTTGGTTGTCTGATTCACGAAGTACGTGTTTATAAACCTAGCCAAGGAATTGAACAAATTCTGAATGGTTATAAGACCCTTGTGAGACAAATAGAACAGCTCGCCACAGGCTGATGAAACTGTCACTGGATCTGTGCAGCTACAGTACATGATTAACTGAGATAGAACTGTGTTTCCCAGAGGCCCAGTAGATGCGTGTATGGTACCATCTACAGCTGGATGGATTCTTTTTGGCTAGTGAGTGTGGAGGCCCATTTTGGAAGAGAACATGGCTTTGGACACAGGCCAAAAGTCTACAACCCCCTTAAATCAGAGGAACGTGGAATTATGAGTGTACTATTAGGCTGGGAGGCTGTAGCTTCTCTAGAATATATAAAGCCCTGGGATCAATCCTAAATATTGCATTGCTACCATAACCACAATTCACTAGAAGAGGCTCTGGTGATGACTAATCCGTAGGGAGAGTTGAAGCTCTTGGCGCTGTAGTACTCACACCGACCTGAAGGTGAAACTCAAGGGCCCCAGGATTTAACGGTGGCTCCCAGGAAGTAGTCTGAGCTATAAACTTTAGCAAGAGATAACAGGGCCAATAACCAGAGTGACACCCAACATCTGGACTCCAGTCTTTGCCAGTTGTGAGTCATTGCCAAAGGAGGCTGTTTACTATCGGAAGGAGACTTGGGTATATAGAACTGAGACAAATTAAAGCGAGTGAGCATAGAGGAAGGTTGGATGTTTCAAACGTAGGTGAGTCCTATTTGAGACAGGATTTAGGGTACTGGTTTCTGTGGACCGTGAAGTACAGAGCGTAAATTTGTTTGGCTCTTAATATCTTCTTAGCACTTGGTCATCCGAGTCTCTTGACTTCTGCGTCTTAGATACCATCTGTCTATCTTTTGTTGTTCTGTGAGTTGTTTGTGGTTATTTGAAATAGCTTCTCCATCAGGGATATTTTTGTTTGTTTGTTTGTTTTGTGGTTTGGGTTGCAGTACTACACATAAATCATGGCTTTTCTAGGCCAAGGAAGTATCTCATAGTTGGCTTTCTTCTACAACACTCCCACCAAGTGGCCATTGGGACTGTGCCTGCATGTCATGAAGGATTGAGAAAGAAAACATTCCTGCTAGCATCCTAACTCATCTTCTCCCCAATCCCCCAAGATAGGGTTTCCCTGTAGCCTTGGCTACAAGTCCTGGTACTCACTATGTAGACCAAATTCACATAGACCTGCCTGCCTCTGCCTCCCAACTGCTGGGGTTAAGGGTATACACTACCACTGCCCAGCCCTAAAACTCATCTTTTGACACAGTCTGTTGGAAATAATTGTCCTAGTTTTTAATCCATTGACTTAACTACTATCCTTTCGTGTGTGACCCCTTCTTTAGAAATCAAGGTCAAGTGGTATGACCCTTTCCTAGCTCGTTTGCTTTGTTTTGCTATATGAATGTCCCCCTGGTTCTCAACCCTTGTTATTAGATATCCCCACCAACAGCTTCTTGTTTTCCTTTCCATCTATATAAGACAATGTATATGTGATATATCTTACCTAGAGATAGATGCATGTTCCATCAGCATAGAACGAAATAAGACAATCTCCTCTTTTTGTCTTCTAGACACTATAATACAACCTAAGACTATATTGGCGCCGGGCAGTGGTGGCGCACGCCTTTAATCCCAGCACTTGGGAGGCAGAGGCAGGAGGATTTCTGAGTTCGAGGCCAGCCTGGTCTACAGAGTTCCAGGACAGCCAGAACTACACAGAGAAACCCTGTCTCGAAAAAAAAAAAAAAAACAAAACAAAACAAAAAAAAAGACTATATTGGCTTGTTTGTTTGTTTGTTTGTTTTTCAAGACAGTGTTTCTCTGTGTAGTTCTGGCTGTCCTGGAACTCACACTGTAGACCAGGCTGGCCTCAAACTCAGAAATCCACCTGCCTCTGCCTCCCAAGTGCTGGGATTAAAGGCGTGTGCCACAACTGCCTGGCTATATTGGCTTTTTTAGCAGCCATACTCTTCACTCCTGTTAAGCTTATATCTAAGTGAATCTCCCTAAGTGTCATATAGTAGTAATTTTTTAAAAGATTTATTTTACGTATGTGAGTACACTGTCATTGTCTTCAGAAGACACACCAGAAGAGGGCATCAGATCCCCATTACATATGGTTGTGAGCCACCATGTGGTTGCTGGGAATTGAACTCAGGACCTCTGGAAGAGCAGTCAGTACTCTTAACCGACACTCCAGCCCATATATGGTAGTATTAAACTGGTTACATACTTATGCAATGGTTTGGGGAGGGGAGTGAATGGACTAGCTAGTTACCATATTGATATTCTTGAATTTGAGATCTGAATGTTCAGCATAGGGGTTTGGGTCCCTGATGATACACAAGCCTTAGTTTTCTAGGCCATATTGTAGACAATTGAGCGGTGTGTCAGCCACAGGCTGGCTTTCCGCTTGGGCTGTTCAAGTCTTATGCTATTTCATGGTCTCAAACTGCAGCCTTCTTCAAAACACTCCATCTTTCAAGTAACTTGTTTTGCCATTGGAAGACTTGGCATAAAGATTACAAATGATTTGGCATAAAGCCATTATTGGCCCTAGGGGAAAAAAAGCACGAATATCTGTTATGTCAAAAACAGTATGCTTATAAGTACCTGTGGACAAATTTCATCCAGATATCTTTTTATTAATTAAAATGGCAGATTATGACACTGTGTGGATTATACAATACCATTAAACACAATGTGTTTGGTTCTTTCAAATCAAAGAAAGTACTCTTACTTTTTTCCAAGAAGAAATAAGGATAGACAAACATAGTGACTTGTCCACAGTTACAGAGCAAGAAGGGATTTCAGGGGGCCAACCCCTCAGATACAGTGCAATCTTTCTATCTGCATTTTCCCAATAAAATACGAATCAGTTCTTAACCTGAGATATTAGTATCCAACGTTCTTCTCTTAGTTGTTGGTAAAATGTTGCTCTTGCTGATCACACACACCCTTAATCATAGCATCATAGACTTTATGATTATGCTAATTGTTGGGAGCCGACTAGATCAACTTTGCAGCCATCTGGAACCATATACCCTGACGAAAGATTTGGTTTTCAATAGCCTACAACAGCTGAAGCACACTCTGATATCCCACATATTTTGTGTTGCTGTTTACTGCCCCCAGCTGCAAGGTGCACTTGGTGGCCACGCCTGCAAGGCATGCAGTTCACGTGCTGTCCACGTGCTATCTACACCATACATGCTTATAAGGCGCATGTGCTATCCACGCCTGCAAGGCATTGTGGTGCACGTGCTGTCCACGCTATAGATGCCTGTAAGGCTTACGTCATATCAACACCTGCAAGGCACGTGGCAAAAGCCTATAAATAGCTCAGAATTCCCTTCAATAAACGAGACTTGATCAGAATCTCTGTCTTGTCTCCATTCTTCGCGTCTCTTCCCCTTTATCCCCACTCTCTCTCTCGCTAGACCCTGACCCTCGGACCGGAACGGGCAGTACGGGCTGCAACAGCTAATGCTTTAAATGTAGAATTCATGAGATACCAAATAATTCACACACACACATACACATACACATACACACACCACCGCAATGTAGAAGTTAGATCTAATAGCAAATCCCTGGTTAAAACCTGTTCATGGACACAGTCCAGTGTTCTTTCTCTTCATCTGCTTCTCAAAATGCAAACAGCTTTTTAAGATGATCAGTTCTCAAACTACAAGTGGATAGCTGTGTTATCTACACTGAGATGGGCTTTAATAATAACAACAATAATAAGCTCAGATGTAAATTCTCTATAACTGAGAAGCATTGTGGTCAAGGAGACTTCCAAACTCATAATCTAAGGAAATGTGACCCAGGAGGCCAGTCAGAGAGAGAGAGATGATCCATGTTTACTTCTGAGGAAAGAGCATAAGGGTGTGGACCCCCAATATCCACTGTTGTTGAGGCTCCTCAGAGACCCAGACCCATTCTGTATTAGATATCAAGTGTACAAAGATGGCGAGGAGCCTTGTTGAAGCCAAACAATTATAAGTCTTCCGGGGCTAAGGGTAGTCTTTTGATAAAGCAGAATGCATAAGCTATTGAGTTAATATAATGCAAAAAAAGGAGGCAGAAGGTGATGGGCACTTACATGTACTGATACAGTGTTCAACACCACAGTAATTTCTGGAGCATCTGTTATATGCAAAGCTCTGTAGAGTCATAGGAATGCTGTATCTCTAGCTGTTAGAAACACAGCACACTAGCTATTAACTGTGCGAGGTGCTGAGGTACCACAGAACTTGGAGAAAAGACACCTGAAGGATTTGGGGAGGCTTTACTGTAGAGAAGACACTGGAATATGGATTACTTGGGTGAACAAAGGCAGCCGTTTGGAAAGCTTGTGCTACATAATTTTACAATAATGGAGTCCCCAGGAAGCCCACATAAGCACAATAGTAACAATAGTGAAATAAGTCCTATCAAGGAGATAACTTTCATTCTAATGCAAGGAATATGGGTTTGAAACAAGACGAGCCAGGAACAGGGACATGCATAGTTGTGTAGAAATTAGATCACTCTAAATCGCCTTTCAGCATGGCTATAATATGAAATAGTGACCCCTATAGTTTCAGTTTCTGTTGGGAGCCGACTTTAGCAGAAAGCGGCTAGATCAGCTTTGCAGCCATCCGGAACCATATACCCTGATAGAGACTTGTTTTTCAACAGCCTACAACAGCTGAAGCACACTCTGATAAAAATCTTGTTTATCCCACATAGCTTGTTTTGCTGTTTAGTGACCCCAGCTGCATGGTGCACGTGGTAAAATGTTTTCACCTGTGTTCTCCTGCTTGTGCTTATAAATACCCAGGATTTCCTTGTAGTGGTGGTGTAGTAGAGTGGTGTAGTGGTGTGTGTGGTGGAGACAGTAAAGGAGACTTGACCACACACCCTGTCTTGTCTCCATTCTTCACGTCTCTTGCCCCTCTATCCCCACTCTCTCTCTCTTGACCAGAACACTTAGCCCCAAAGTGTGGGGCAGTGCGGTTCTCAACAAGTTTCAGTCGATGTCCATATTAAACTTGGGAATCTGATAGTTACCACAGCATAAGATGAGCCATACGAGAGAGTCCCATGCCATCTCCTATTTAACGAATCAGTCTGGAACCGAAAGCAAGAGCAGGTTAAATCAAGGGGGAAAACTCTATGAGACGGTCCAAACGCTACAGGCAATAATGAGAGTCTGGACAAAGACAGGAGCTATTGGGATATGTAAGGTACACATGATGTTGGGTTTGTCAATTCGATATACTCCAGGACTGTCAGGGAGAAGACTCTTAGTGACTCTCCATTGGGTTGGTCCCTCGTCGGCATCACCTGTGTCTTTTTAAATCTGGTTGAGGTGCAAAGGCCTATGGGTGGCAGCGTTTTCATGGGCGGGGACCCAGACTGGATAAAATTGTAAGAGTGAGGTTCTCAAGAGCATCGAACCTTCACCTTGTTTCAGTAGTCTGATAGCCGAAGGTAGGGAAATGAGGTAGGCTTGTTACCGTCATGGCCAGCTGTAGTAGCATGAGGCAGAGCTGACCACATTGCTCCCACAGAAAGCAAGGGGATGTTCACGCTTAGCTGCCTTCCTCCCTTGTATGCAGCCCACACCCCAGGCCTGGAAATCATACTGTCTCCCTTTGAGGGTCTGCCTCCCTCCACCCCAAATAATCCCTTACAGGCGAGCCCACAGGCTTGCCTCTAGGTGATCCTAGATCCTGTTAAATTGATCATCATTATTACAGTTTGAATAATGTAAACTGTGGTGGTTTGAATGAAAATAGTCCCTCTAGGCGGATGGAGAGCGGCACTTTAGGAGGTGTGGCCTTGTTGGAGTGGGTGTGGCCTTGCGGGTGGGAGTGGCCTTGCTGGAGGAAGTGTATCATTAGGGTTGGGCTCTGAGGTTTCAGATGCTCAAGTCAGGCCTAGTGTCACTCTCCCTGCTGCCTGAATTAAATGTCGAACTCCCAGCTACCTCTGCAGCATCACGTCAGCCTGCACACCGCCATGCTTCCCACCATGATGATAATGGACTAAACCTCCGAACTGTAAGCCTGCCCCAATTTAAATGTTTTCCTTTGTAAGAGTGGTCATGGTGTCTCTTCATAGGAATAGAAACCCAAACCACGACACCATTGTAGCAGGCCAAAGAATAATTCAAGTTCATCTGAGACATTATAGCTTGGCAATGAAGCCTCTTCTAGGAGGCCTTCAGAGGTTTTCCTTTCCAAGCCGAAAATGACTGGCCTCTTTTGCCAATCAATATGGGGTTATTTTCTTCGGTTCAGGGAAGTACCATTCAAAGGAGGTTTTAAGTAGGGTTTATGCTTAAGTGTCCAGGAAATAGAACACCGGACAGAGTTCTTGGTCCAGTTAACTCCCTGAAGAGAAAAGCTTCATTTGAGACATCCGTGATTGTCACTCTAGGAGTTGTCAGATACGTACATCAGGATTTCTAACCGTAGCAAACATTACAATTATGAAGTAACAACAAAATAATTTTATGGCTGGACGGTCACCACAACATGAGGAACTCTGTTAGCAGGCGTTGGGAAGGTTGGGAACCATTGGGAAATTCTATTTTACAAGCAGTCTATACTCCATTTTGAGGAAGAAGGATGGCTACAGACATGTATGGACCAAGGAACTGTACCATTTGTCAGGCAGCTCCATCCAGCAGACCGATAAATGACCTGTTTTGGGAACTAGAAAGGGAGCCACCCCGTAAGTTTATTGGGACTTTAAAGCTAAATAAATAAAAATAAAAAGTGTATTGGGTAATTAAATATTGAAAGACCAGGGAAACCACACCCAAGAATTTTATTGGATATATCAGATCTAGGAGAAAATATGTTTATTGTCTGGCCCCCTTAAAAGAGATGGCGGCTTAACCAACTTATCACCTGAAACCAGCATGTCTGAGGCAAGGGTCCAAGACTTCTCAATTCGCTCCCCTGCTGTTGCTACAGCTTACTTGACAACTTGCCCATCCACCTGTTGGCCCATCTGGATCTGGACCTGCCCCACTGTTTCCTGCTCTTGACTCATTTCCTGCTCTGAACCCAGTTTGACCTTTCACCCCCGCAGCGGAATTATGCAGCTTTGTTCTCTGGCTTTGATTTTCCCCCCAGCAGCTCCCTGCTGGAGCTGGGGCATTATCTTACCTATACAGACTCTGTCTCAGCCCACTTCTAAAACCACTGAGAGTTGTTCCAGCCTCTTGAACACGTATTTATTCTGTTACACACACACACACACACACACACACACACACACACACACACACACAGAGAGAGAGAGAGAGAGAGAGAGAGAGAGAGAGAGAGAGAGGTATTTATTGCGTGCTGTTGCTTTGGGAGTTAGTACCTAATAAAGATCAGAATAAAAAACTTGGCATTTGCTTCTGCGGAGAGACGAAAAAGCAGACAGATTATTATGACAAATTGCTGTCATGGAAACTGCCAAACTTTGTGGATTGATTGCTACTCACTAAATCCTGACATTGTGGAAATAGACAAATGTGTTTGTCTGCGTCTGGCAGACACTGGTCAAATACAACCTTCAGTGGGTATCCTGATGATATGAAAGCCTTTTCCTTAGAATTTTCCAGTATCCCCGAGTGATACCTCGCTAAAGGAGGCTGAGGCAGGGAAGGAGTAATGGAATCGATGTCATGAAAACAGGAGGGACTAGTATTTGGAGAAGGAGGAGCAGCAGCAAGAATGGGGAAAGAAAGTAGCACAGGCTGGCTCAACTGTCTCTCCATCTGCCACCTGCTGCAATGGCTGTCCTGGAGGTAGATAAGCCCAATCTCCTCCCCTTTATTCATAGGGTTCTGGCTTAGCTCTTCCTTCCAAGAGACTCTAATTTCACACCCTCTGACTGTCAGCCACCTATGCCCTCTTTCCTTTCCCCTCTTCTGCAGTCTGATTTTCCCAGTGTCTCCATGCCGCTGCTTCCTAGACTAGATCTTCTCTACCGCTCTCTGAATGTTACATAGTTACCCCAGGATCTGTGCATAGCTGTTTTTAATCCCATTCGAGTTAGTTAGCTTCCTGTTCCTCTGACAAATACCTGGGGGGTGGGGGGTGCCACCAAAACAAAGCAAACAACAAAAACAACTCAAGGAGGGAAGAGGTTTATTGCATCTCAGTTTTAGAGATTTCTAATCGTCATGTCTGGGCCAGTTGCTTTAGGTCTCAGACAAGCCTGACTGTCTAGTTCTCTCTGGGGTAAATGTAGGTTCTACACACGTGATGGCTATTCTTGGTTGTCAACTTGACAACATCTGGAATTAACTAAGACCGAATGGCTAGACAGGCCTGTGAGTATTGGCTTTAATTCTTTGAAGGTCTGGTAGAATTCAGAGATGACTCCATCTGGCCCTTGGTTTTTTGTTTGTTTGGTGGGTTGTTTGGTTGACGGTTGGTTGGTTGGTTGGTTTGGAGACTTAATTACTGTTTCTATTTCACTGGGTGTTATGAGTCTGTTTAAATAGCTTGTTTGATCTCCATTTAAATGCGGTAGGCCGTATATACCAAGAAATTCATCTATTTCTTTGATGTTTTTCCACTTAGCTGGAGTACAGATTTTTAAAGTATGTCCTTTTTGTTAGATGGGGGTGGCATATTCCTGGACAGATCATGCCAAGCCAGCACAATGCTCACGGGAGAGGTCTTTAGTGACAGAGGCACCCTGAAAGGGGGGCGAGGGGAAGAAGCGAGGAAGAGAGAGAGAGCTATGTGTCTGGGTCCGCGTCTTTTATCAGGGCCGTGACATAGGTAAAGCAGGTGACAGGTGACACGCAGTTGATGCAGGTAACACAGGTAACACATGCGCAGGGGGTTTGTGACAGGTGCCATGGCAACAGGTGGGGGGTGGGGAGAGGGTCATCACCGAGGGATGACGTCGGGGTTCAGAAGCTGGTTGTCAACAGCGTCTGGCGTCCAGGAACAGTTCTGATGCTAACTAACACTTTTGATTCTCTGAATGTCCTCGATGTCACTTGTAGTGTTCCCCTTTGATTTATAATCTTATTTCAATCCTTTCTCTTTTTAGTTACTATGACTAAGGGATACGCCACTTTTATTGAGTTTCTTAGGGAAACACCCCTTCACTTCATTGATTCTTTGTATCTGTTGTTTCTGTTTCATTGATCTCAGCCTCCTATTTTGGATTATTTCTTGGCGTCCACAGGTTTAGGGTGTTATTTCTTCTTGTTGTTCTAGGTTTCGGGTGTATGTTAGTATCAGATCACACCAGCTTTTGAATGTATGCATTTGCACTCTGAACTTGCCTCTTAGGCCTGTCTCCCTTGCCTCCCCACGGATTTGTGGTGTCTTCATTTTCATCCAGTTCTACAAGGATTTCGGTGTCCTTTTGGGTTTCCCTCTTGACACATTTTTCAATGTGAGTCGTTCTGTTTCTGTGAGTTTGTAGAGTTTCTGCTGTTGTTGATCTGTGGCTTTAATCCGTGGTGGTCGCAGAGGGTGCAGGTGGCTATTCCAAATCTCTTATGCGTGTTGAGAGTTGCTTTGTGTCTTAGTGTGTGGTCACTTTTGGAGAACGTTCTGTGAGCACTGAGAAGAACATTTGGTGTTTGGGTGAAATGGTCTTTAGATGTCTACAGGGTCCATTTGATCTGTGATGTCTTTTAACGCCACCATTTCTGTGCTTAGATTTTTTTTTTTTTTTTTTTTTTTTTTTTTTTTTTTTTTTTGATGGGGAAGGGGGCTCTGGATGACGTACCTGTTGGCGAGGGTCCCACTGCCGGTGTGTAAGTGTCAATGTGTGAATTTAGCTGTAACAGTGTTTCTTTTATGAACTTGGGTGCCTTTGAATTTGGTGCATTGTTGTTAAATTTTGGAGTGTCCCTCTAAATGGATTTTCCCTTTCATGAGTATGTAGTGTCCACCTCTATTCTGACTAGTTTTGGTTTATACTCTATCTTGTCAGATGTTAAAATGGCTACACCTGCTTTCTTGTTAGGTCCATTTGCTGGAATACCTTTTTCTGTCCTTTTACCCTGAGCTGATATCTATCCTTAACGGTAAGCTCTGTGTTTTGGATGCAGCAGAAAGATGGGTCCTGTTTTCTAATCCTGTCTGTTAGTCTGTGTCTTTTTATTAGGGAATAGAGACCATTAATATTGAGAGCCATAAACGAGCAGCATTTATTGATTCCCATTATGGTCTTGTTATGATGTGGGGTTTTGTACCTCTTTTTTTATTAACTACTCTAGGACTATTAATTCCTTGTGTCTTCTTGGGGATGGTTAACTTCTTCAGACTAAAGTTTGCCTTCGAATGCCTTCTGTAGAGCTGGATTGCTAGACAGATATTGGTTGAATATTGAATTTGGTTTTACCGTGGGTGGTTTTTCTTTCTCCGTCAATTGGGATTGATAGTTTTGCTGGTTATAGTAGCCTAGGCTAGCATCTGTGGTCTCTTAGAGTTTGTAGAGCATCAGTCAAAGACTTTCTTGCTTTTCGAGTCTCCATTGAGAAGTCAGGTGTGAGTTGTTTTGTGTTGTTTTCCCCTTGAAGCTTTGACTCTTCTTTCTTCTGTGCATTTAGTGTTTTGATTATTGTATGTCATGGGGATTTTCTTTTCTAGTCCCACTTGGCATTCTGTATTCTTCCTGTACATCAACAAGCATCTCCTTCTATAGGTTGATGTCTTTTTTCCCTATGGTTTTGCTAAAAATATTTTCTGTGCCTTTAGCCTGGGCTTCTTTCCCTTCTCCTGTCCCCACTATACAAGTTTGGTCCCAGATTTCCTGGATGTTTTGTGCCTGGAGATTTTTAGATTTGACGTTTTCTTTGGCTGAGATAGCCATTTCTTCTACCCTGTGATTCTCTCTTCCACGTCTTGTACTTTTTGGTGAAGCTTACCTCTGGGGTTTTGTTAGACATCCTCCATTTTTCCTTTCCAGTTTTATTTCAGTCCCCCACAGCTCCCCCCCCCCCTTGGTGATTCTACTTGTTAAATTCTGCTTTCATGTTCTAAATTGTTTTCATTATTTTACTCAACTGTGTTTCCACAGACTTCATTAAAGGATTTACTCCTCTCCTCCCTCAGGTCCTCGGACATATTCATAATTGCTATTTTGAAGTCCTTGTCTTGCACTTCAGCTACCTTGCATTTCTTAGGGCCTTCTGCAATAAGCTTACTGACATCTGGTGGAGGAGTATATATTGACTTGGCTGGTCATTGTATTGTTGCCTTGGGATCTAGGCGTCTGTAGTTACGATGTCTGAGATATTTCTTGGCATCATCAGGTCTCATCTTTGCTGAGTGAGTGATCTACTCTCTGGTTGCTGTTGCCATCCCTGGATCATAGGCAAGTGTGGTGGCTGAGGTGGCCCTGGTGGAGAGTGCTTCTGTGGGTAGGTGGGTGGTAATAGAAATGAAGATAGTCAAGGAGTGACTGAGAGAGTCTGTGGGAAAGAGGCAGGGGGACTTAGTTTGTACCTAGAGAGAGACTCCAGGAAGTGGAGGTGTGGTGGGGTGAGAGACTCCTGAAAGCAGTAGGAGAAAGAACAAATCTGAAGAGACAGGAATGCAAGGGTCAGCGGGACTCTGGGTCACACGGAGAGGTGAAGTCCCCAATGAATGGAGTTGGAGTAGAGGAGGGGCTCCTACAAGCCAGAACTTGATTTCCTGATGACGGCCATTCTGCCTGGGGTGAGATGATATTTTAATTCCCATTTTCCTGATCACTGAGGCTGTAGAACACTTTTTCAATGTTTACTCTCCATTTGTATTCCCTTTTTTGAAACTGTGCATTCATTTTATTTGCTCATTAATTAGATGACAATTTTGTTTTGATGTTTAGTGTCTACACTTCTTATGTAGGCTAGATGTCCCTGTGTTATATACAACTGATAAAAAATTTTCTTCCGCTCTGCAGGTTGTCTCCATCCTATAATGATTACTTTCTTTGCTGTGCAGAAGGTTTTATGTTTCATCTGATTCCACTTGTCAATTCTTGGGATTGCTTCCTGAAGTAGTGGAGACGTGTTGTTTGTTTGTTTGTTTGTTTGTTTTTTTCAGTAAGTTTTTGGTTATACTTGTATCTTGAAAGTTTTATGTGTGTTTTCTTCTAGAACTTTCAAGATTTCGGGCATTTCTATAAAGCTTGGTACTTTTGGAATTGATGTTTAGGGTGAGAGATAGGGTTGGTTTTTTTTTTTTTTTTTTTTTTTTTTTGTCCTGTACAAATGGACATTCAATTTTCCCAGTACCATTATTGGAAGAGGCTACCACCAATGTATATTTTTGACGTCTTTGTAAAACTTTAAATATCTATAGTTTGGTGGATTTCTGTTAATACCACCCAATTTTTGGTCACTATGGCTCTGTAGTCTAATTTGAGGTCAGGTATTAATATCAGCAGATTTTCTGCTTGGGATTGCACTGTGCTTCTACATGAAATTTTCAACTGGTTTTTTTTTCTAGTTCTGTGAAAAATGGCACTGGAATGTGTGTGCAACTGTATAGTGTATGTGTGCACACATGTGACACCTATGAAGGGACAGAGGCCAGAGAAGGATGTCAGGTGTTCAACGCTACTGTTCTCCACTGACTTCCACACGTATGATGTGGCATGCATGTATGTACTCAAACATACAAGCACACGCAAATAAATAAAAACAAATACTAATCATATTATTAATAAGCATATTAATTAAGAAGGTAATTTGTGGAAGTTGGTTCTCACCTTCCACAGGATAGGTGCTGGGGATAGAACCCCCAGCTGTCAGTTGGGTTGTCGAGCTTGGTGGCAAATGCCCTTACCACTAAGCCATCTCACTGGCTCTGTCATGAGAATTTGATAGAAGCGGTGATGAATCTGTAAATTACTTTCGGTGACATATCCGTTTCAGAATATTAATTCTGCCAGTCTATACACAAGGGACACTTTTCTATCTTTTAGCACTTTCTCTGATTTCTTCCTTCAATGCTTTAAAGGTATCAATGAAGTATTTCTCCTCCTTAGTTAAGTTTATCGGTAGGTATTTTCTTGTTTATTTTGGGGGATAGATTTTTGGTTTTACTAGCATGTGGAAGCTGAGCAATGTTTAAGGAAGAAGTATATAAAGGGCACGGGTTTTTTGTTGACCAAGAAACACAGCTACTTTTTGTGGACTGTATATTTGACTGTCAGGACCCTCAGATTAAAAAAAAAAAAATCCATGTGAGATAAGGCAGGTTCTATAGATTGAATACATGTGACATCTTCCTTAAAGATAAGTTGTATAAACTGAGAAAAACAAAGCTTATGATAGGGAATTAGGGGAGGGTCTGGTGTGATCTCGATTATACAGGTAGCACAAGGGTCGCCAGGCTATTAACCACCTCCACTTCCAGGCTTCCAGGCAGAAAATGAGTTATACAATTCGCTATTGAAGAGACAACCCTGTGTGTTCAACACTCCTGGTTTCCCTATGCTTATCTGTGAGCACAAGGACCTCTGTGCCTCCCACAACTTTTTATTAAACTAATGTAATTCCAGGTAGCCTGGAGTAGACTTAACAATAACAGAACTAATGAGGCTGAGGCAGGAGGATTGCCCATTTGAAGCCAACCTGGCCTACATAGCAAGTTCTAAACCAATTCCAGTGAGATTGCCTCTAAAAGCAAACAAACAAGCAAAACAATGTAAACAAGTCATTCCTACTTAATATTTTTTTTACTGAGTCATGTAAACCTTGTAAAGTATTTAGGTTTGTGTCTTTTAAAATTGAAGATCTCTCCCTCACTTCTCAGACAACTTTGATAGCCACATTAATGACTTAGATGTGTGAGCATATATGTTGACTTGATATGTAACATGTGTACATAAAATAATTTTCTGATTTTATCATTTACTGGTTTTTCAAAAAGTCTATCTTTCAGTTATCAACCTAATTATTTCCTCCATACCATAAGCAATTCTTAGTCCTTCATTTGCATTTCTAAAACCTGGTTGTAACAAGGAAAATTGAAATCTAAACCAAGACTATCAAGAAGGGTGCAAAGGCCTAATGACAACAGGTGAAGGTGGATCATCTTATTAGAAGCTTAAGTTTCTAATTTTAAGAAGTAATCCACAGGGACAGGAGAGATGGCTCAGCAGTTAAGAGCACTGGCTGTTCTTACAGAGGACCAGAGTTCAGTTCCCAGCACTCACATGGGCAGCTGACAACTGCCTGTAACTCCAGTTCCAAGGGATCCAACTCCCTCTTCTGGCTTCTAAAGGTACTGTGTACATGTGATACATTGTTGCAAGATATTCCATCACATTGTGAACCCTGAGATTGTGTTATTTGCTGAAAAAACAAAACCCTCTTTTTAGTTGTGATGTGGCTCAGCCCTCAGCACACAAATTTAATCCCTTTGGCTGGAATATAGACATGCCCTTTAATGCCAAACAACCAAGGTAAAGTTAGTTTGTAGAAGGAAGCAGCCATGTTTGAAAGTTTTGTCTAATTGAGTGGCAGACAAAGTGATGAATCAGAGAAAGATTTGACAGAATAGGTTATGCCCAACTCTAATGAGAAGAGAGAGGGAAGGGAAGCTACTTGAGGAACAGTGGAGCAGTGCAGAGAGAGGAAGGAGGGAGGCAGTTTTACTGGGATAGTTGTACAGAGATAGGCTACAGAGAGAGAACAAGCTAGACATGGGTGAAGAGAGAATGAGTCAGAGAAGGAGAAGGAGCCAGAAGATTAGAACAAATTGCCAAAGTTAGTTTGAGACCAAGCAGAGAAATTTAGGAGAAGCAGAGAGAAGCCAGATTAAATCAATCAGCTTGGAGAGGCTTTTGAGCCAGAACAGCTGAGTTGAACCAGCCAGCCAGAGTTCAGAAAGAACAAGAAAGGGTGATTGAGCTTATTCAGCAGTAAGTCTCAGAGGCTGAAAACATTCAAGTCCTAGATTGTACGGAGTCTAGAAGCTTCCAGGACTAGACCTAGGTTAGCCTAGGTTAGCAGACTAAGACAGTAAGCCTCAGAGAGAACAACTAGAGCAGGAGAGTAAAATCTACTTTTATAATGCATGGCCATACATCCAGGCAAGGTACCCATATGTATAAAATTTTAAAAACCAATAAAAATAAAGAAGTAATAAAGAGGCAAAATAGGGAAGAGCTATCTAATAGATTACTCTTGCTAACTTGTGTTTGTTTGTTTATAATTTTGAGACTGTATCTCTATGTATCCCAGGCTAGCCTCCAAGTATCAAGCGTCTCACCTCAGCCTCCTCCTACTTGCAAGGGTTACAAGGCTGGACCACTATGGCTCCATCCAGCTTTAATCTGTTTTCTAATCAGATGTTACTCTTCACGTAGGGTAAAGAGTGTTTTCCAGACCTATCCAATCCAGGAAAGCTTCCTTTGACCCTTTGTAAAGTTTTCATGTTTTAATTCATTGCAGGTTTCATTCCTTTTAGAAAGAGTGTGTGCTTAAAGCCACTCCCAGTTAGCAATCAGGTTCCCTAAGAGGGAATCCTGTGAAGTACTAGGTTTCCCATGCCTCTAGGCAGTGGTTCTCAACCTATGGGTCCTGACCCCTGGGGGGGTGTTCAATGACCCTCTCACAAAGGTTTCATATCAGATATCCTGCCTATCAGATATTCACAGTTCGATTCCTAACAATAGCAACGTTACAGTTACGAAGTAGCAACAGGAATCATTTTATGGTTGAGGGTCACCACAATATAAGGAACTGTATTAAAGGGTTTGGAAGCACCAGGAAGGTTGTCATCGGACTAGATGAAGTTTCTACCCTATCCAGAACACAAAGATTTCTTAACCATTCACTTAACAAAGTAACACTCTTGAGTAGGGAAACTCCCAAAAAACCGAAAGCAGCAGATCAGATGGAGTCCTCAGGTGTTCAGTCATTGTCATTGCTGCAGACAGGTGTTTCTCATTAACAAGGCGGATTTTAGCTTTGCAGGTGAGGCTGGAAGAAAACCCATTAAAAACTGGTGAGGGATATACAGAAAAGCTGGTGTTGAGGGATGCCGAGCCTCCTTCTTTGATGTGAGCGACCTTGTACTTTGGAGAGGGTTGATTTTTTTTTTTTCAGCCTTCTTTTCTCCAACTTCAAATCGTATTTTATTAAGTAGTTGCCAGTAACAGATACATACATTTGTTTCTTAGTAAGCGGTCGTGGTCAACTGCAGGAGAGGTAGGCGTTGATTGTGACAGACCATGAGGTCCTTACCGGAGACCAGAGACCGATACTAAGATGAAGCAGGAATCACGACGTCACAGCTGGGGCCGAAGTTTCTCAATGAGGCAAAGTCTGAGTTTACGACAGACAAGGCTTTAACATTTGCTGCTTTTCAAGAGGACCAGAGTCTGGGTCTCAGCAACCATATTCGGTAGCTCAGAAAGGCCTATGACTCCCAGATCCATGGGTTCTGATACCCTTTTCTAGACTCTGGGGGCGCCTTCATACACGTGACATCATGAACACATAAACACACATACATTTTTAAAAAAAATAAAAATGAATTTCTTCTACAAAAAGAAAAGGTTTTAGTACAGATTTGTGTTCAATCTTCCTGGCCTCTAAAGTTAACATTGTTTAAAAGGTAGATAGATATCCATGTAAGGTTGGTTCTGGGACCCTGAGAGAGATCCCAAATCTTGGAAGCATGAATGCCTTCTTTAACATACTGTAGTGTTTGCAGATAAACTATACCATCTACTTTAAACAGTCTCTAGATTATTTATAATATCTAACTATGTCAAATGTGGCACAAGCTAAAGTCATCTGACAGGAGGGAACCCCAATTAAGAAAATGCCCCCATAAGAAGAGGCTATCAAGAAGCCTCTAGGATATTTTCTTAAAGAATGGTTGATGGGGGAGGGCAAAGCCCACCATGGGTGGAGCCACCCCTAGGCTGGTAGTCATGGGTTTCTGTAAGAAAGCAGGCTGAGCAAGCCATAGGGAGCAAGCCAGTAAGCAGCACCCCTCCATGGCCTCTGCATCAGCTCCTGCCTCCAGGTTCCTGCCCTCAATGATGATGAACTGTTCTATGGAGCTGTGAGTGAAATAAACCCTTTCCTCCCCAGGTCGCTTTTGGTAATGGTGCTTCACCACAATAATAGAGTAATACCTCAGAAAGAGTAAGATTAGTCCAATGAAAATGCTATATAAGCAGCTGACACGTTGGATTATTTTGGGAATAATGTGGAGGGGAAAAGATATGTTTTCAAAATGGGCACACCTTGGAGGAAGCTTCTTGATCAAGGTTGGTTGAACATGCAGCAGCGGGACCTACACACACAGAGTGCCAATTGTCTCTATGTCTTTATCTCTACTGTCTTTGTGTTGTGCTTTGTGAAATCTCCCACACAAATCGCTCAGCTTCTAGAAAAAGAAGACACTAGAAACTGTCAGAGAACATCAAAGCCGTAATATAAATATCTTAAGCCACACCTTCTAGCTCTGGGGCCTGAAGCCAGGAGGCGAACGCTCTACCACTGAACTAAACTCCAGCAAGGATGTCTATTAGTCACCGCCTTCCGATTTCACAGATAAAGCAATGACCCCCAACCCTAGTAGCAGGTTAGCTCTCCAGGCCACAGGACTAAATCAGGGTCTGGGAGTGCTTCCCTGCCCCTCCAGCTATATGGCATCTGTGGGTTACAGGGAATAGCAAGAGGGTCTTTCTCCACTATGCAGCTGGCAAAGCGTGCATATGGGCATGCGTACCGCAAAAGGCGGAGACCCGGAAGTGGCATCCGAGTACAGAGAGTACCCTGCTCGGGATTCCATTCCCAAGCAGTACTGATTCCAGGGAAACCAGGCTTGCTTCACCTGACTCCTGTGGTCTGTGGCTCAAAGGCCTGGCGTTGCCATAGTGCCAGGACTCTGGACTGGCCCCAGAAATAACTCAGATGCCAAAGTATTGCTCCTTGCTCATCAGCAGCGCCGTGTAGTTGTGGGTCAGCGAGGTTTGCTGCACTGTTCTGCTGACCAAGACCAAGGTCATCAAAGATCTAAAGAAGAGGGAGGAAGAAGTCGACACCTGGGTCACGGAAAGCCTCCAGGGGTGACCGACAATTGATCCAGTCTGGTCACCAGATGGAGAGCCAATAGAAAGAATCTACTAAGAATGTCCTAAGCATGGATTGGCTGCCCTCAGAGGCGTGAGGAGGGTGTTGTCTGCATATGAACCCTCCGCACAGAGTACCAAATCCGGTGCTTCTGGAGAACTGCCAGGCTGCTGCCTCCTCCCCATAACTGGAGGCAGAGGGCAGGCCATTCACGAGGGACATTAGACCCTGCAACTAGCCTCTGGCCATGGCGGGACCTGAGTGGCAGTCTCTGGAGCAATGCCTGGAAAAGCATCTGCCGCCTGACGATTTGGGCGAGGTGAAGCGAATTCTCTATGGCAAGCAGACTAGGTCAGATACCCAGAGGCTGAGTTTGGGGCTTTTGGTGTCACTCATATGTGGGCTGGAGGAGCAAGGGGAGGGTTTCTCGGATGGGAACGACTCTGTGGGGACAATGACAAAGAACCCTGTGGGCTCACAGAGGCCACATATCAGGAGTGATGAGGGTCTTAGGGAGGGACTCTTTCAAACCGTACTTATATCACACCGCCCCCCCCCCTCGCTGCCCCCCTCCCCCGTCATCGCCCACCTTGTGCAGAACAAAATAGGACCAAAAATGAATTTGTCTCTTAAAGCTATCTTCGGGGCCACTCCAACACTCCTCCCCTCCCTAAGCTACTAGTTTTGACTCAGATCCCAGCTTCCTACCTGGGGGGTCTGTCCAATGCCTGCAGCTAGGGCCCCCTGAACCATCCTTCCTAGAGCAACTTGGAGGTAAAGGAATACTGGATCAAACTAACTAAGGAAGCTTCCAGACTTTCCAGAGAAGAGAATTGGTAGCTCAAGTTTTCCCCACTCTGGCCAAGCTCAACAGGTTTTTAAATTTAATTTAATTTAATTTTTTTTTTTTTTTAATTTGGAGAATCACAGAGCAGGGCAGAATTGTAATGGAGGGTACAATGCTAACTGGGGCTAACCTGTGCTAACCTGGGATTGCGAGGCCTTAACCCTGGGGTTTGGCTCCTAATAGATGAACAAGTTCCTTTGCCCATTTCCCACCAGGTGGGCATCTGGTATAACAAATCTGGAGAAAAATACCCCTCCCCCTTGGTCTTTATTTTATTTTATTTTATTTTTTGGAGCAATCAGCAAGTTGTCTTTAAATGGGTTGTGTCCTTGTCCTTCGCTCAAACCCTGACAGGGGTTTTCTAGGCTGTTAGAACAGAATGTGAACTCTGACTTTGCTAAACCTCTGTCCAGTTTTTGCTTATATTGGCCTGCGTATCAGGCAATTCTCTCATCCAGCTTGTTTGCTCTCTGGACCACACGCCGCTGACCTTGTGTTAGATCTTTGATCAGCCAAAGATCATTAATTCAATCACTGGTTCCTGGCAACCTTAGAGTTTCTGCAGGGAGGCCCGATTCACTGAATCTACTGCAGCAAGCGGATGGTAGAACTTCATTGGCATTTTGCCAACCCCCACCCCCCAAAAAACCTCTCCATAATCTGTGAGGGGCTAGATGACTCTAAAATGCTCTCACTTCCTACTGTACTTACAAGATCAGCCAGTCATGTGGGTGGGTGATGTAGCTCAGCGACCTGCCGGGCATGCCAGAGGCCTGGGTTTCCACAACCCCATGCGAACCCCCCAAACAGCAGCAGCAACACAGTAGTCACATGGGAAGTGTTAGAATTGAGATTCTCAAAGAAGATTAAAAAACAAACAAAAAACAAAAAAAAAATCAAGGGACATCTTAGCCCAATTTTTAGGGATGGTAATTATTCTGTTTTAAGGGTAAAGTAAGTGCATTATCCCGGAATAGAATGATTTTGTTGACAACAGAGGTAAAATCGAGAGGCTTTATGAAGAAAGAAATGTTTCCCACAGAAGTAACTGGTGCACATTCTAGGTAAGACTGAGGCCAGGTCAGGGACTATGGTGAGAGGGATTATATTAGCATTTGGAGAATCACAGAGCAGGGCAGAATTGTAACGGAGGGTACAATCCTAACGGGGCTAACCTGTGCTAACCTGGGACTGTCAGGGCCTGTGGGGTTTGGCTCCCAATAGCTGAACAAGTTGCCCGTTCTTCTCTTAGGTTCTGTTCCCTGATGAACTTTTCACCTTTTATCTCTTAAGGTGTGAACCTTCGTGCATGGTTAGTTCTTACGATTGGGTGAGCTTTGGCTGTGAAAAGAAGTTTCAACTGACGATAGGAAATTATTCTATCTTTAAAATACTTTAAAAAACTCCTCCTCTTCATTCTTCAGAGACCAGCTTGTACATGGCTAGCTCTCCAAATCATCCTAGCCCCAGATTTCTTGCCATGTCCAATACACACCGACAATGTTTATGAAATATTTGGTAAGCGAGAGAGCTACAGGAGTGTGCACTGCCAGCCTACACTGGACAGACGAGATCCTCAGAGAACAGAACCAAGAAGCACTCATTAAATTCACTAATCAGCCTACACTGGACAGACGAGATCCCCAGAGAACAGAACCAAGAAGCATTCATTAAATTCACTAATCCCTTAAAACATTTATTGCTCACTCTTTTGTTTGTTTTTTGTTTTGTTTTGTTTTGTTTTGTTTTGTTTGAGACAAGATTTCTCTGAGCCCTGGCTATCCTGGAACTGACTCTGTAGACCAGGCTGGCCTTGAACTCACAGAGATCACCTGCCTCTGCTTCCCAAGTGCTGGGATTAAAGACTTGTGCCACCCCCCCCCCCCCCAACCCCTGGCATGTTCACGTATTTTTGCCTAGGACATTAGAGAGACAGTTATATAATGTACTGCAGTTATGTACCACAGTTATATATAACTAGGCTATCATGACAATTAGGATGTCACAAGGTGACAGGAACTTTTCAGGGCCACCATGGTCATAGGGGACTGAAGTAACCTATGCAGTCCCTCGCTGACAGAAAAGTCATTGTGTCCACCTGCGTGCCTCTAGGTTGGGGAGTGAAGCAGGCAGAATGAAGAAGAAATTCAGGAAGCTGCCATTGCATTGGTGACTTCTGCATCTCTTTGGAAGGAGGCCCAGAGGGCTGTCTTTGAGGTTTGGAACCAGAGCTTGAAGAAGACTTGTCATATTCTTCCCCTTAGGCTGTGATTTCTCACCCCACAAACCTGTTTCCTTTGTATTCAATTTAACAATTTAAAGTTCTCACCAGAGGAAGAGAGATGAAGTTTCCAGCCCGAGGGGTAGCTGGGAAAGCAGAAGCCTAGAGCCCCTTAGGATAGGTCTGTCTCCATGCTCTTAAGGAGGGGGCCCCAGGACTGTGTGGTGGAGCCAGGATGAGCGGCAACAAGCCTTTCTCCTCGAAGCTGGGGGTGAGGAAAGGGGAGCTGAGACTCTTCAGAGGAGCTGAAATCAAGTACGGCCGTGGTTCTCAACCTGTGGATCCTGGGTCCTACCTCAGGTCTCCTGCAGTAGCATAAATAACAGTTGGCTGGGGTCAGCGCAGCATGAGGGACTGTATTAAAGGGTCCCAACATTACGAAGGTTGAGAACCACCAAACTACAGGGATAGATAGCTGTATTCACCATGAGACACCTGAGTACACTTGAGGCTCATTTTCTGGATTCTGTTCCTTCCTGGGCTATGCCTCCATTATGTACCTGTCATTCCCTTTTTGTCTTTTTTGTTTGTTTTATTTTTAGCTTTGATATCAGCAAGTGGGTTGCTCTTCAGGGAAATGTATTTTCTTAATTGGCTCTGAAGATTCAGAGCGACATTGGTAGGTTTAGAGTCTAGTGGGGTCCCCCCTTTTTTGGACTTATACGTGGTGACTTCTTGTGGATGTGCAGCCAAGAGGCAAGCCATATTATCCGGGACTTTAATAGCGCTAATGCTGTTTGTAGGGGATCCACACTCACATGCTCGCCTGGAGCGAGCATAGAGTTGGAACTCCTGAATTCAGGCAGCATAGGGAATGAGGACTTACAACGTGGAATAACAGGATGACAGAGAGATCTTACAGGTGGTAACCATAAAAAGAGATGCAGGAAAATAAATCAGGAAGATGCAAAACCACGCAGCCAAAAGACAGGTGGCCTGGTCCATCCAACTCCCCTCAGACCTAAAAGAATGAGTGTCTGCAGAGAGCTGGGAATTCTCAAGGGTCTCTCTCTGTTTCTCAGCAGGCTGAGGTGAGAGCAACACTGAACTCGGAATTCTGGAAGGAAAGGGAGATTAGAACAACGGGTGGTCCTGAATGACAGCAGACAGCTGGGGGGGATGATAAAGATGCCCACCAGGCAGCCTGGCTTGCTGTGCCTTCCATCTTCCTGGGCTAAGTCCAGAGGGTGCTCTGGAAGGGCAGCCTGACTCCCGAGCCCATAGCCTTTGGGAAACCCAACACACAAAGCCTTTCTTATTTTTTTCTCCCTATGTCACCTTCAGAAGTCCTAAGTGTGTAGCTCCCGGGAAGATGTGGGATTGTTCTCACCAAGAGAGATTTCCTAGGAACTAGACCCACAAGAGGCCAACCCCCCACCCTGGTAGGAAGACTCTCTGAGGCATCACCATGAGGGGAGGCCAGGTGTGGGCACAGCAGCTATTTCTAATCCACCAGAGGAAAGAGAGCTTTGACTACTTGAAAAGCAGGCTGATTGTCAGGGGCGGAACCCAGCTCACAGCTGTCATGAAAGCTCCTGGCAGGGGGTGGAGACAGGGGGGCTTGGACTGACAGGGCTGTGATTTTTGAAAGAAATGTCTTTAAGAGAGTGACTTAAAGTAGGAGAGAAATATTATTATTAGGTAATGCCTGTCAGGTTATTTTTTTTTTTATGTGTTCTTGGTATTTCATAATCACTTTGCCTTTAGATGGTAAGCCCTTCCTGGCCCTGGGCCATGAACTATGCCCCTGGGGTTTCACCCCAGCCTTGGACATGCAATGGGCATCAAGAGGTATTTGCTACCTGACCCTTGGTCTCTGTAGTAGAAAATAAATAATCCTCTAGCAGTTAGTGATGGACCACAAAGGTGGGTAAACATTTACACTTGCACCCTTGCAAACCCACCCAGCACCCACCCAGCATCGGGCATGAAACTATACAAGAACAAATCTCTGGGCAGACTACTTGAAACTCAGCTTCCTGGGGGGGGTGTGTGAATGAATACAGAGCCTCACTTTTTCTAGCAGTTCCTGGGCTCCATCCAGCCTGTCTCCTGAGCCCCCTGCCCCTTCTCTGGTAGTACAGGCTGGCCCAAACCCTAGGATCCACACAGCCCTCTGATCCTGGTTCAAAAACATTTTTAGAGCCGATTCCTTCCTGTCTGTGCTGGCCATTGGAACTTCAGTCTTTGCCCTGATCCTCTGTAACTCCAAACCCTAGCCTCTTGATTTGGAATACTGCCTGCCTTTGCCTGGGCCTAGTCAGACCTCCTCCGTGCTGGAGCCTCCCAGTTTTAGTATCTGTGAAATGTCCGTTCACATGCCAACCTCACGACTCTGCAGGTCTCTGGGTCCTGTACTGGAAGCTTTTCAAACAAGATACCGTATAACTCTTTTTAACCTGATAAACAACTACAAAGAGGTAGGGGGATTTTTCTTTTCAGTGTAGGGTCTGACCCAGGGCTCCTCACATGGTCTGTTCCCCCACCCCCACCCCCGTGGCGGGGTTTCAGTATATCAGGACTCTTTGAAATGTCTTTCTTTTTCTCTGCTGCCTTTCAGGAATCTCGATCTGCCCAGAGAAGCTTTAAAAGCTGCCTCGGAAAGAAACTTTGAACTGAAGGGGTACGCCTTTGGGGCAGCCAAGGAGCAGCAGAGATGCCCCCAGATCGTGCGCGTGGGGCTCGTTCAGAATAGAATCCCGCTCTCCACTTCTGCCCCTGTGGTGGAACAGGTACAGTCTTTTTTTATTATTATTTTTTAAATGATACACACATAAATGGGGATCTGGCTTGTCCCAGTGTGCAGTCACTGGCTGGCCGAACTCTAGCCCAGGTACCTGAAGGGCATCTGGGTCATTCATCTCTGCCCTTTCTTCTTCCTTCCTGTCTAGTCAGTCCTTGCTCATCCTCCCACCCACCCTTCAGGTTTTTCTGCTACTCCCGATCTGAAACTGTCTGAAACTGTCATTTACCAGCTGGGAAAGTGCCCCATTGATAGCTCAAAGCTCTCTCCACAGGAGGCTTCCAGGCAAAAGGTCACCACCTGCCAGCATGCACTGACCCGGTATCATACCTGAGTTTTTCTGCTTATCATAAAGCCAGGAGCTCACTACGCCCTCCAGTGTTTACTAACGTGGGACTCTTATGTTTGCTAAGAATTAACACAGGTTATGCGAATGCAGTAGACATCCCTTTATCATATAGCTAATCAACGTGGTCACATCTTACAGTTCTCTAAAAGATTGTGTCACAGATGTGGGTGGTTTATTGATACAGCTTTTCACAGCTGTACAGTTTTCCTGGAACTTCGATGGTGTTGTCTATAGAGGTAACCTCAGCACACTTGATAAATCTTAAGCATTTTGCAAGAAACCTCAGGTCACTTGGATTCCAGGCCAGACTGGTCCTATGTTTCTATATACATGAAAGAAGAGTAAAAGAAACACACACACACACACACACACACACACACACAGAGAGAGAGAGAGAGAGAGAGAGAGAGAGAGAGAGAGAGAGACATGTGTGTGCTGGTAGTTACTGGAGAAACAGCCCAAGGAACTCAGCCTGCTAGGTGAACACTATTGTACTGAGTCCTATTCCCAATCCTATTAAAAGATGACAGGGACAAGGGACATGAGTCAGTGACAGAGCATTCACATGTTGTGAGTCTATGTTATATGTGAGCATTCACGTGTTATATGTGAGTCTATGTTATATGTGAGCATTCACATGTTATATGTGGGTCTATGTTATATGTGAGCATTCACATGTTATATGTGGGTCTATGTTATATGTGAGCATTCACATGTTATATGTGAGTCTATGGGTTTGATCCCAATGCAGGCACACACACTACACACACACACACACACACATACACACATACACACTCCCAATGTGATTCTCAGCTCACTTTTCTTCCTGGATTTGTTGTCCGTGAACAAATCTGTCATCTACATTGTCAGGCTACAAGGACAGGGACAGTCTCACCCCCACTGTACCCAGAAGGATGCTTTGTGTGTTGGTGGTGCTGAGCGAATCTAGGTTCCTAGGCCTCTTGGGAAGAGACTGTGAACCTAAGAACGAACGTGCTCTTTAATATTTCAGCCGGGCTCCCCCCACCCCCAGCTTTTATCTTATTTTATATTTTATTTTATTTTATTTTATTTTGAACAAACAGGTCTGATTGTCCTCTGGGAGCTGGTCCCTATGCTGAGCACACAAATGACAAGGGGCCTGCAGGGTCCTCTGAGTGACAGACAACAGGGAAATCACAGTACCACATTAGGGATGGAACTGCCATAGGGGTACCCACAAACAGCTGAGAGTGTTTCTAGAGGGGTGGGGGTGGGATGGGGTGACACCTTCTAGAAGGTTAGAGAGCAGAAGGCAACACTCCTCCTGGTCCAGAACACATCCCAGCACATTTAAGATGTAAACCAGCCAGAAAGCCAGATCTTACAGGACAGTGGAAGTGGTCCCAGAAGACTAAAACCCTGACCGCAGGATGGCCTGTGGCGTGCAGTGGCTGGGGAGTAGGTGTGTACCTGTACATG